>NC_068346.1:22365229-22575007 GCF_014633365.1 Diospyros lotus | reverse complement strand
CCTCTAAGGAGGGCTAGTCTATGATAAGATGAGTCGAGTAAGGAGTACTTTTCTGTACTCTTGAGATGCATTTTTTTATTTTGACTTGCATGAATTTATTTTATGTTTTGTTTTCAAAAATTGTGGAATGCTGTTAGGCAAGTCTATGATAAAATGGCTGAGTAAGGAGTACTTTTTGTACTCTAGAGACGCATCTCTTAATTATATGACTTGCATGAATTTTTTTTATTTCGGTGTGAAAGAAAATATAAAAAATATATGTAGGGTATTCTCAGTTGTTTGTTGAAGATTTAGCAGTTCACAATAAACTTACAGACTCGTGGAGTTACAGGTATTCCTAACAACCCTATTTTATTACTGCAATTCAAGTTGGGGGGAGTAAGGTATATTTATGAACTATCTAGTCTATGTTTAACTGTGAATTTGTAACTGCTTGCTTGTAGTTTTATGTGAATTATTTACTTTTATCTACTCCTATTAAAAATTAAAAAATTGTGTGTGCTTTAAATAATGCTATCCCTAAAGCTTTGGAGTTATATACTGATAGCCAATTGAATTTGCAATATTAATCATGAATGCATTAATTTCTTATTTGAAAATGTAGATGTATGGGATTAGAATAAGTGATTTGCATGCATCGGGTGTTCAATAATTAGAAATTGGTTTGTTGGTCATAAAGTCAAAGGTAATGGTAATTAGTTAATTAGCACACTGCATGATCCCTTAATAGAAGTGGAAACTATTACCCGAGTGAGTGTTTGAGCTTAATAATCATTAATTCTGAGTGAAATAACACTTATTCTAAATGCGGTTTATTGTTGATCTCATATTTTCAATAGCTTCAAAACATCAATTTACTTTGAATGTCTAGTATGATAGCAGATGAATTTGGCTGGTTTCAAACTCTGAATTAGTTAACTGAGTAACATCGTTTTGTAGAAGCATGATAGGGGGATCAATTTTTTTCAATTTGGACCTATTAATCTTTCTCTTTTTTTACATTAACCCCCTTGCTAGCCCATTTGAGCTGTTCTTAGCATAATTCCTTTCATTACCCTCGTCTAACCCATAACTACATGAAGTTTGTCTAAACCTGGTGTGTTTTTAGAAATCAGTCTATCTCGGTATTTTTATATAAAAAAGAAAAAAAAAAGAAAGAAAAAAAAAAGAAAGGGGAAGTTCTCTTAGCTTTTTAGATGAGTGTTTCAAAATAAATGCTCAAGAAAAAAATATGTCCAATTTGATATTAGTGTTAAAAAAAAAAAAGAGAGAAAAAAAAATCCCGACACACCATTTGCACACTTTACCCTTTTTTTTGACAACCCGTATTAACCTCATAGCCCCATTACAACCCAGTCTGGTCCCTCTTGATGCTATAAATCATGTGATCTCAGGATTCGAGTTAGGAGTAAGGAATTCTGTTTAAATTCAGAAGTTATTTATCTATGGCATTATTCCAGTCATGAAGCTATGTCAAATTCCCTATTCTTTCATGAAAATACGTTCTTTGTATTTGGGATGACACTGAGTTTGAACTTGTTTTTCATTTACTCTTGTAACGGTGGATGCCCATGTGTGTACACCTGAGGAATCATTTTTTTTATTGGAGAAAAATCCATAGTAAGGTTTGAAGTCAGAACTTCGAGGGAGTAAGGTAGAATGATAGTGATCCTAATTGCCATTCCTAAAATTGTATGACCTTTGACCAAAATCTAATTTATAATATTCGACTGTATGTTAGATAACTTGTTCTGTTCTATGCATTTTGGTTTTGAATTTGAAATTTTTATATTCATGCGATTATTGTGAATAAATCTGGCCAGTGTAAAGTCTAATTGCTATGGGACTAACAATGTTTAAGTTGGGGGGGTGTGATTAGTGATCAATTTTGTAAAACATTTGTTATAATTTCACCCTTATTTTGACCTTAAAATGGTTTAAATTGAATATTATTATGCATTTTGTGATTTTGTGCATGTTTAAAAATATTAATATAAAAATATATATAAAATATATAAAAAAATAAAAAATATATAATATATATAATATTATAATATTATGGAGCCCAAGCCCAAGATAAGGAAGGCCTAGGCCCAAGCCCAAAACAAGGAAAGCCAAAGCCTAACACAAGGAAGGCCCAGGCTCAAGCCCAACACAAGGAAGGCCCAAGTCCAAAACAAGAAAGGCCCAAGCCCAACATAAGGAAAGCCCAAGCCCAAAATATGAAAAGTCCAAGTCCCACAAATTGATGACATCATCGCTTACATCATGGGTTGGAATGACATCATCGCTTACATCATGAGTTGAAATGACATCATCGCTTACATCATGGGTTGGAATGATGTCATCGCTTACATCAAGTCACAAAGTTTCAAGAACTACACTTTGTCCCCGAACTTTTAAGTAATTAGATATTTTATTTATCTTTGTATTTTTAAATTAGTTATTTTATTTTTCTTTAGATATTTTGTATTATTAAATTATATAATTGAGTGGTCTCAATTGCATCTTTTAACCTATAAATAGAGCACTTGGGGTTCATTTGTAACCATTCAATTTTCTTATAATGAAAGTATAGTTGTGTTCTTAGGATTTCTCTCTCAAATTTTTCACTTTAGTTTCTATATAGTTTTGTTCTTAGAATTCTGTTATCTTAAATCTTCAACTTTTGTTTCCATATAACTGTATTATGTTTTTCATATTGTCTTTTTATTATATACCGTCTATATGGTCAGTTGAATATTGTCTTTAAATATTATCTTTTAGTTATACACCGCCTATATGGTCGGTTAAAAAATAATCTTTCAATTACTGTCTTTTCATTATATACCGCCTATATAGTCGGTTAAAAAAATAGTCTTTTAAATACTGTCTTTTAATTCCCGTCATTTAAATTCCTGCCAATTTATTTTAAAATGAAGATGAATAGTTAAATCCAATCTTAGGTTAAGGCAAGGACAGTGTCCAACGCCAATGATTCCAAAAGAAAGCTGCGCTTAAAATGTGTAATATTAATCTGATTTAATTTGAGCAGTGTGCGCATAATGTATCTTTGAGTTTGAATTGAAGCATAAGTCTAACTTAAAATTTTCATGCCACGTATGGAGATTGCTAGACCTAGAAATGTTTTCATACCCAAGCCCAAATGATTAATCTGTACCTATAAATTCTATCTGTGGGATATAATTCAATTTATGATAATTGCTTAACTTAGAATTTTCATGCCATGTATGGAGATTTCTTAAACAAGAATTATCATTATCTTGAACTAAAATTACTGACAGATCTGCAAAACTCAAATCACATGAATATTACTGATCTTTTCTATTAAATCGAGAATTAATTAGTTTTGGCACTAAAATTGTCTTGACCCAAGCTACTTAAATTCAGTATTAGTTTAGTTTTAATTTTTGCCATTAGATCTTCTTAATCACCTCCTAAAATCAAATATTCTATGATTTTTACTTTCAACCATAAATAATCTCCCTATGAACCGACTCGGACTCACCGAAATATAAATTTAAAATTGTACTACACGCACACTCGCGAGTATAATCGCCCTACACCTGCTTTAATAAAAGGATTGACGTCTGATGAATTTGGTTGTAGTTTTGATAAATAAATGTGCAGGGTAGCGTAACAGTTAGCGTTCCCTGAAGAACTATCTGGGCTCCCCTCATCCATAAATTGAATTTGCTCTAGAAGTTCCATTGGGATCAAACCCCATATCAATACCACCGTAAAGCTTGAAGTTGTTCATGTCCTCGGGAGAATTGCAAAAATATTGCCACTTATCGCAAGGAAGAATGGTAGAGTACAACAGATGGGTCACAACATTAAGCATGTTGATTGTGTCAATCTCTAGGACTCCTGACTAAATTTAAAAAGGCTTTCCTCGCGCCCTCAGCCCAGATCGTACGCCTTCTCAATGGAAGGAGGCATCTCTAGCAAGATAAGGTTGAGGATCTGTTAAGGATCCTCATTGTTTAAAACTCGATGGCCTGGGCGTTGAGGATTAATCACGGCCCGCCTGTAGATGCCACGGCCTTGTCCTTGAACAGTGCCAATGGCTATTTGATCTAACCTAGAAGACACCTCAACATCCGCTGCACCAAAGGGGTTGTGGCTCGTCCCCACTTTGGCCGTTGTAGGCCCTCTACGTCTTAGGGTGATTCCCCTGTGACCTACTCCGCTCAACTACCCTAACAAAGCCCAATCAGAAGATGTGAAAAGCTGGGGAAGAGGTTTGTCGATGAGTCCAGAATTGGCTGCGGGAAGCTCCCCTTCCTTTAGGATGGTGAGGTTTGTGAGCAGGCAGAACGTAGTAGCATCCCCTTCTGTTTCACGCCTGCTCCTCACCTTCTTCGTCTACTACAGTGCGACCATTATCTCCCCCACCTCTTATATTGGTTGGGAGCATGGGGTTGCCAGCTCATGGGATGGGCCTTAAGAGGCAGCTGTGAAGCCTACCCTCCTCTGAGATCCTAATGCCATTCGCCTTATCACTGCATACAAAGAAAAAGAAATAATAAGAGTTTGAATAAAGATAAGGAAGTTAAACAAAGTGATAAGGAACTGTGCACTCAAATGCTAAGAAACCAAGATTAAGAGAAAAAGAAGAGTGAAAATAAAAAAGCAGTCAAGTGGATCCACACCTTCAGGGGAATGCTCCTCTTGTAGAGGGATGTCCCATTCTTTTACGATCATGTGGGCAATAGGCCAATGATATGATATTGCTCTAGGATCCTGGTGATGGGACAATCTGACAAGCCCTTGGATCCACCCGGCCCTCATTAACCTATCAGTCGTAAGGTAGTCGTAGAGATACGACAGGCCACCTAGAAGAAGAGTGTGATGCTCCTCGCGATATTATTCCTGGAGGTCACTAGCGGTGACCCTGCTGAAGCGCGGTTTCACCACCCTCACAGGGTCAGTAACCCATTTGCGAAGAGCGTTCCACACATCGTTTGGTGGTTGGAACAAAAACCACTGGGTATCAAAAGAATCGGACTTAGCGGGGGAGTCGTAGAAGATACAATCCTCCAGGCGAGGGCAATGCAGAATGTATAGATGGTATTGATTCCTCACCAAACGAAGGTAGAAAAATAAAAATAGGAGTTCAATGGAAGGGACTACCTCTTTCTCTTGACAATGCACAAAAAAGGTGACTAATTGGGCCCAACCATTAGGATGCAGCTTGGTCGGGGCTAAGCCACTCACTCGGAGGAACCTAAGATCGAAGTTGTGAAGAGGAAGGCAAAGCTGGACTTAAAAATACTCATCCAACCCTCCTCCGCATTGGTCACACAATTTTTGGCTTATTGGGGACCTAGTTTGACATCCAGACAGTATCTTATGGTTAGTGCGGAGAAGGGAAACATCATCCTTTGACATACAGGAAGGCATGCCCTTAAGATAAGCTTGAACAACCCTATTCTCATTGGTCTCCCTATGATAAATTTTGGCGTTAGCCATGATCCTAAGGAAAAAATAGGGGGAAATAAGTCAAGAAGAATTAGCTAAGGCTAGGAATGAAAGAAAGCCAATTTTTTCTAAGAAAGTGTCCTCTTGAAAAGAGTTATCTCGAGGAGAAATGATCCTATCGGGGAAGGATAACTCTCTCAGAGAGAAAGGACCTTCTCTTGAAGAGAAAGGTTACTTCGGAAAGAATCTAAGGTGGCTCAAAAATACCTAAACTCCTTTCGAAGGAAGGGAGAATCTTTTGAAGGACCAAGAAGATAGATTGGAGAAAAAGAAAAATCTTTCAAAAAGCATAAACCTTTCAGATGATGACCTGAAGTCTTTCAGAGAGAGGAAGGAATCTCTCAGAGGGAAGAGTCTCGGTGGATATGGTAAGCGTGGAAAAGTTGGTGCGGCAAGGGCATATTTATAAGAGGACCCTCGGGAAGCCGAAACGGCGTAACTTGCGAAGGCAGATCTTTTGGAGAGGATCTACTCTCCGCATTCACCTAAAGGTACAAGTAGAGAGTAGGGGGAAATTGTTGTACCCTACCTCTCTAAAAGATCTCTCAGAGAGGGACTTACGAAGGCCTATTGGAAACTACCAATAAACCCTCTCAGAGAGTCTCTCTGAGAGGATTCTCTCTCGGAGATACTCCTCAAAGAATCCTCTCTGAGAGACCAGGGAGACCGTTGCACACGTGTCCCAATCAATTATCGAGACGTGGACTCCTATAAAAGGTAAGACATAACCCAATTTGCGGGATTATAACATCTGGTAACCTATCTCGATTCTTCAACTTTCCCTTTCCAAAGTCCTTATGTTTCTTTCTGCGAGTTCTTTTTTTCCTACATATTGACTTGATCGTTGGAGGGTCTCTACAGGAAATCCTTACCGTGAACCTTCTAACACTTGTCTCGTGTTGCAGTTCTTCTGGAAGTCGAGTCTCAGGTCATCAACGTCTCTCCAAGAGAACCTCTATTCTTTCTGAAGACCTTGAAATACCTTCCCGAAAGAGACCCAGACTCTTTCCGAAAGCTGATTAATTCCTCCCTGAGAGGTGTTTCAAACCCTCTTCGCAGAATGTCTAGCTTCACCACATATCTATTGGAACAAAAAAATAGATTAGATAAAGTAGTGGGTTACTTAAGAGCAAGAGACTCTTTAAGAGGTGTGAGCATGGTTCCCTGTAGAAAATCTGAGATGGCTACCCCAACCGACAAGTTCTGTACCTCTAGCATCGCATTCCAAAAGCAATCAATATATTGTCTTAGTGTTTCCCTATGACCTTGTTGGACACTAAGGAGGTAAGTGGGGGCCTTTTTCCATGAGGCATAAGTAGTGAAGGTTGCAATGAACTCCGTCTGTAGTTGCTCATAAGAAGTAATGTATCCAGAGGGCAACTCACTAAACCAAGCATGCGCGCACTCTATTAATGATTGTGGAAAAACCAAACACATGGTAGCATCACCCCACTTGTAAAGATTAGCCAAAGACCTAAATCGCTGCGCATGAAGAATGGGATCTTCCCTCCCATTGTACTCAGGTAGATGCAAAAGTTTAAACTTGGGAAAAGGGTATACGTCATGGATGTGTATCTTCAAACATTGCTCCAGCAACCTTCTTCTCAAAAACATCTTCAATCAGTTTCTTAATCTTTAGCCCCTACGAGGTTGGAAGGGATCCAGGTCGGACATTCATTTCGACCTTGTGGGGCGAAAGTTGTGTTTACCACTGTTTCTTCTTGCATAGGGGTTTTTCCAGCATTCTTTCATCATTCTTCATATTGGGTCCCCGCGGCAAGGTTTAGCTGTTGCGACTTCAATTGGGCTAACAGCATTTGCTGAGGAAGTATTGAGGCATTAATAAGAACACAACTCGAATGGTTTTGAGCTTCTAAGGCTAGTAGGAGCATGCGCAATAAACCAAACAGTTCCTGCGGAGTATTTATCTTCTCTTCGTCACTCTTCTTTAACTCTTCATATCTTTGCTCTAGTTTTTGAAATTACTCAAGGGAAATCGTAAAGGATTTCTTAGTTCCAGAGGGATCTAGTATTTCAATCAGCACTCGACGATACTCAGAGCCTTTGTGTAATACTCGAGAATTTCTAAAGAACTCAGGGACAATTTGTCTTGGGGCATAGATGGAATTTTCTTTAAGTTTTGGGGTTGTAGAGTAATTTTCCCAAAGTTATGGGTGACCGAATCAACTGTAGAAAATACCCTGGAGCTTAGATACATACAAAAGAAAATGTGGGATTGACAAGCATCTCAAGGCAAGATTTATGGCATTTAAAGATATCATAACAGAGACAATTTTCAGTACAACTATAATTCAAGCTAAAAAATTGAATGATCATAAGGGATTTCCAAAAAGCCAATGGAACGCTATGAGGATTCAAGTTTTGTGCAATGAACAAACCTGAGGTGGTTTCGAGATGAATCAAGGGGGATTCGCGATCAAAACATGTTTTTGGGTCTAACTGTAATTCATGAAATTTGGTCAAAAATGGTAAAACGAAACTTGGGGGATAAAATGTTAAAGAGAAAATTCAAGGGTTCATTATGGAATTTTTAGAAACTCAAGGGGCTACATAAAAAGGTCCAAATGCAAATTTAGATTTGAAAGGGGTGAAAATGTTATTTTTGGAAAAACTGACAGTGTGAACAATGTCATCCGCTGACTGCCTCTCCAATCACTGATTTCCACCATTGAGGGCTATCAGGAAGGGCTCAGAGGATTCAGGGCCAGGTGTAGTGTAATACCCCAAAATTTAATATAAAAGTTGGATGATGCAATAAAGTGTTTTAATGGAAGTTTTGGGCTTAAGTGTAAATGGAAATGATTTTAGGGACTTAAATGCAAATATCAATGGATAACTTCTCCAACAAATAGGAATATTTGCAATGATAAATGCTTATGCAAGAAGTCTTGAGTTGGAAAGATGGGATTGGAAGATTATCCCTAAAAGTCCTAAAGCTTATGATGATAATAATTACTTTTACCCTTAAAGTCAAAAGTAAATAAGTCTTGGAATGGCTTAATTTGGAAGACTTGACTTGGAAGATTTGTATTTGGCTTGCAAAAGAAGAGAATGATAGAACTTATCCTAAAGCCACGTGAAGGAGAAGATGAAATCAAAATCAAAGGATGTCATGATTGATTTTTACCCTAAAGTCTAAACTTGGAGAATTAGGATTGGCTAGGAGTTGCTTGCAAGGAAAGGGGATGGTAAGGCTTGTTTGAGAAGCCTTGAGTTGGTAAACTTGTATTGGAGGACTTATTTTCATAATAAAGGCTTGTTTGAGAAGCCTTGAGATGGTAAAATAGTATTGGATGATTTTACACAAAAGTCTTAAAGATAGGATAACCATGATTACTCTTATCCCTTAATTCAAAAGTAAGTAGATTTGGAAGCATCCTATTGGCTTTCTAAAAGGTGAACATAAGATGGGTTGAATAGGTAGTCACGTAATGGGCAAATGGAAGAATTAGATTGGAAGAGTAAAGGCTTCTAAGAGAAGATAGAATCAAAGGGTAAGTTTTTCAAAGATAGTAATTATGGCTAGGAAGAAAATAGCCAACCCAAAGAGATAAGTGCAACCATGATCTTGGAGATAAAAGGGCTATAAAAGAGTTGGATAATTGGACCACGTAGAGGAGAAATAGAAGAGAAAAGCAAGGGAGAGAAGAATCCAAAGGAAGAAAACAAAAGAAGCCAAAGTAAAGAGATCATATTGGAAATCACCAAAAACGAGGAAGAAACCTAAAAGTTAAGTCACTTTTATTTCTTTAGGATTGTAGAGCATGAAAATAGGAGTCCGTAGGTTCAAATGGAGAGCGAATCGGAGTTAAAATGAGCAAGATATGGCCGTTTTAATTTTGGGTTGCAAAATAGAGAAGGGGCAGCGCGTGGCCACCCTTCCGGGGGCGTGTGAGGGCGCATCCAGGCTCCGATTGGCCTGAAATTTTCATCGTTGTTCTTCTATTTTAATTACCTACAACCTTGTATAAACATATTTAAGGTTTGGTTCACCAAAATGTGTGATTTCTGTAGAACAACCCCTAGTGCTCAAAATCGGGCTGTAAACAGTGCTATCGAAGGGTAAACCGATCAAGGTGAGTGGTTTCTTGCATTATTTGTGCTTCATATTGATCATTACTTGAACCATTTGTGTTAAATGTGGACATACTCACTTGCTCTCTTTGATTAGCATGTTACTTTACTTGTTTCATCACTTCATGGCATGTGGTTGTTTGTTGCAAGCTAGTGGCCGCCATGAGTGACTCACGGAGTCACATATGCGTGTTTGAGGTGAGCATGGCGTGCGCGGGGGTGATTGCAACACCCTGGCATGGCTTCCACAAAGGGAGTTTCACTTTGCATACTTGCATTTCATACATGATCTACTCCTTTCTTGAAACCATCTCACTTAGATGCCAATATCTAACTTGGGTTGATGCCCCTGGGACATTCAATGTCCTAGGTATATTAGCGTGTCAGGTACCTTGGAGACAAGCAGGAGAAGAGGCTACGAGGAGACCGATGTTTAGTTTAACTCCATGTTGTTCATGTGCTATAGATCTTATGTAACCTTTGGATTTATTTGAGACTTGTGTATCGCAATTGTATAAACAGGGGTTATGTAAGGCTTCCATGATAAGGGTTTATTTGCTAGTTTAGGCGTGTGTTGCAATTGTAACTTCAAGTAGTGGGTTACATCTTTTGCATTTATTGCAAGTTGTATGCATTTCTTGTACAAATAAAGGAAATATAGTGGAAACCCCTTTATTTAGCTTTGATTAAGCTTGCAAGTTCGATCCAAAAATAGGAGTCCGTAGTTTCAAACGGAGAGCAAATCGGAGTTAAAATGAGCAAGATATGGCCATTTTAATTTTGGGTTGCAAAATAGAGAAGGGCAGCGCGTGGCCACCCTTCCGGGGGCCCGTGAGGGCGCATCTGGCCTCCGTTTAGCCTGAAATTTTCACCGTTGTTCTACTATTTTAATTACCTACAACCTGTGTAAAAATATTTAAGGTTTAATTCACTTAAATGCATGATTTCTGCAGAAACAACCCCTGGTGCTCGAAACCGGGCTGTAAATTGTGCTATCGAAGGGAAAGGATCAAGGTGAGTGGTTCTTGTGCATGCTTCCTCTTGATCATTCTTAGTTTCATTTGTGAGTGGTTCTCATTCCTATTGATCACTCTTGGTTTCCAATTGTGGATGGTTTGATGCTTACATCTCATGTTTCCCTATTTTCGAGCATTTCTTTCCTATTTTGCTTGATCACGGAGTTTGTTGTTGTGGTTTGTCGATGGGATTAAACATGACTACTCTTGCACGTTGTAACACCCGGTGTAACCGGTGTTAAGAGATCAGGAAATGAAGTAAGTAAACTTCCAAAAATGCCCTTGAGGAAGTGATGATCCTTGAGATTGAGAATGCCCATGAGAAGGGTATTTTGGTAATTTGAAAAGAGAAATCCAATAAAAGGGTATTTTGATAAATTAAAATAATTCTTATGTGGAATTAGGTGTGTAAGTGAATAAAAATCCCAATTTGGTATTTATGTGGAGATATATGGGATTAATAAATTCACAAAGAGTATTAGGGAATTTTGGAGTGATTCCATGAAGGAAATTAATTTTGGAAATAGGGAAAATGGTGGATATTAAATTATTTGAGGAGAATAATTAAATTTTCCCTAAGTTAGTGAATTAATGTGGTAATGCCACATGGATGACCAAGATAAAGAATTGGAAGCCAAGTTTGTGTCTTAGAGTGACACTTGGCATAATCTTGGAAATTTGAGAGGAATCATATATATTAGAAATGTGGGAGCATGTATATATATATATGGATTTATGAGTTGGAGAATGATTTAATTAAATGCAAAAAGAAAGGATAATTGGTCTTTCAAGCATTTAATGAGAGACATCATGGTGTTGGATTAAAGAAAATCCAAATGAAATGGGAAAATAGTCACCATTAATGTTTGAAATTATGGTGAATTAAATAAATGAAATGGAAAATGGGAAAATGGTGTGATTTATTTAAATGAAAAATGAGGGATTTATGTCTTTCAAGTGGTCTCTCATGCGATGGTGGAAATTAGCCCCATTAAATTAAATGGGAAGGAAATTAATTATGTCTCTCAAGTGTGATGTGTTGAAATTAGTCAAAATAAATATATGAGAAAATGGCTAATTTTGGTATTGGAAGACTAAAATGATCCAAGGGTTAGGATCAAGTCTTGAAAAGATGAGATATATCCAATGGCTTATATTTAAGTCTTAAAGATGGATATGAAAATAGTTTAATTAAGTAAATGAGAATTAAATGGAAATTTCAAGAGATCTAGTGGTTGAAATGCATTCTTGAAATAAGAATAAATCCAATGGTGGGGATTTAAAGAAAGTAAATGGCATGGATTGCCAATATATTTAAAGGTGTGTTTTCTCTTAGAGAGGAGACTTGTTTGTTTTAAATGAATGGTTGAGATTAGTTTTCCCTTAAGCACATGGATTGTGCCTTTAGTGAATGGCTAGGATGCATTCTTGAAATATGGGAAAACTAGTATAAAAAGGCAAGTGTGGGAGACTTGTCTCCCTTTGGCCATTTGTAGAAATGAAGAGGGAAGAAAAGAAAGAAAGAGAAAGAAGTCTCCATGGAGAGAAAAGTGAAGAAAGAAAGAAGATGATGAAGAAAATCAAGGCAAGTATTCTTTCTCCTCTTTATTTTTGGTGTGCTTGTATGCAAAAATTTAAGTGGCTTGTTGAAATGCCCTTTTAGGTGGGAGAAAGTGATGTTGGAAGCTCTCTTGAAGTGAAGATTTAATTATTCAAGAAGAGGTAAGGGATGGCCCCATGGGAGGGTGGCCTTGCAATGAGTTTTAAATATGTTTCATAAATATATATGTTGCATTTGGCATGTTCTTTGTGTTCATGAGACTTATGGCCATAGGTTAGTTTGAGAACATGGTTGAAATGGTGGGTTGATGCCTCTAACCTTGGAGGGTTGTGAGGGCAAAGAAACCTAGCCACACTTGCATGCATTTGGCATCATATAACTTGTTATGTTCATATTTATTTGGCATTGCACCCTTATTGAGCTTAATAGCTCATGAGGTTTTTACCCTCACTTATAGGTTGTGGAAGCATGGGAAGAATCAAGGAAGAGGTGGAATGGCATGTGGAAGAATGGAAATGATGATTCAAGTGCATGTTATGGCTTATGGAAGCCTATCTTGTTATGTTTAATTTATGAAATGTAATTTCATTGTTAGATAATGGCTTGTTAAAGCCCAAGAGCATGTGTGTATTTTATATTTTGGGAATGTATGTTTCATTTAAAAATGAGATTGAGGTTTATGGCATGATGAAGCCTAGGTTAAATCTCATTTTGGTATGAGTTGTTGTGGAAGCATCAAGGGGTTGTTTAAGCCTTAATTATGGAGAAAATAAAGGCAAAAATTGAAGGATGTGAAGTATTTTTCATTCATTTAAATTTCTGGAAAATTTGGGATTTTATAGCCCAAAGAAAAAAAAGAAAAAAGAAATAGAGGAGTGAAGGAGCAGTAGGAGGCTGCTGGAAGCAGCTAGCAGCAGCCCCGCGCGCCCGCGCGGGCGCGCAAGGCTGCCCGCATGGGAGGGCGCGCGCGGGTGGTTGCGGCCGCGCGCGCGGGCGGGCACGCACGGCATGCGCAGCCAACCCGCGCGGCCAGCGCCCAGCGGGGCCCCGGGCGTGCTAGTGGGCCTCGCCGTCCAATTTGTTTTTAAAATTTGGACTTTTTGGGGATTTTGGGCCATTTCTTAATTGATTTTGGGCTCTAGAGGAATTTTCAAAATAAAGGGATTTTTCGGGCATTTTTGGAGAAAATGCCGAAAAATTGAAAATTTGAGTTTTTCCTCCAAAATTAGTAATCAATCAATGGATTGATTTAAATGGTGATTCATGGAGCCTGGTAAAATTCTTGGATGGAAAAGAATTAAATAAAAATGAGAAAATGACGATTGGGCGTCTGAAGGAGATTTTCTTTATAGCCTATGCGGTGTGGTTAAAGCCCAATTCTGCTAGTGAATCCTAGGGTTCAGGGAAGGGAATGACGAGCCTAGTTCCCACCTAGGGCGTTTCGTCTTGAAACATGGTTCACCCTTCCCCTAAGGCCGGGCAGGTGGACAATTCGGGTGATTGTTCACGAGTAACACCCGTAAGTGGGAGCGGGGCGTTACACACGTAGCTTGTGGTTTGCATAACATATTTTCCTTGGTTTGTGCACCGTGCCTACAGGTGAGGCCGTGCCTACTTGATATTCCTTAGTTTGTACATATTCCTTCTGCTTTGTCTTCAACATGTAAACCATCCACAATTGGAAAATATGTTACTCTTGGAAGCCTTTACTCTTCCAATCTAATTCTTCCATTTGCCCATTACGTGACTACCTATTCAACCCATCTTATCTTCACCTTTTAGAAAGCCAATAGGATGCTTCCAAATACCAACTGTAACGCCCCACTTTTTCAAATATAAAACAACGTGAAATATAAGAAGATATCTCCTACGGGCGTTATTGAAAATCTTTTATCAACAGAAGCACGGATCGAACCTGAGTATGCTAAATAGCTAGGATTTCCTCAAGTTTAAATAAAAGTCCACCACGTATCCACATATCAAAAAATTATAGCAGCTTCACAAATACATCCTTAAGTATCTTAACTGCTATTTACATTACAATATTGGGATTACACAGGTACACAAATAAATCCAACTCTAAATCAGCCAAGCACTACCTCTGAATCCTTGCTCGCGTTAGAACTTGGAGTACCTGATAAGCTTAACATACCTGGAACGCCTGACACTTCTAATAAAGCTGGGACGATGAATGCCCCAGGGGTAAGAAACACCGAGTTAGATTATTACATCTAAGTGAGTGGTACAATGAAAGAAACTATGCATGCAAGAGCAATATGCAGTTATGCCAGGAAACAAGTAGAAATAAGTATAAACCTTCCAAGACTATATCAAAATAAACCTCCCCGATTCACCATCATCCCTTCCAACACTTGTGTCAAACCTCACAACCTCACCTCCAGGCTAAGCCCCACCTCTAGGCATGTGGTCGTGGTCCAATCCCTCAGCCCCACCTCTAGGCATAGGATTACGAGCCACCACCATGCCCGTCGGCACTTGTGTGAAACATCTCAGCCCCACCTGTAGGCACGGGATCGTGATCCAACCCCTCAGCCTCACCTCTAGGCACGGCCCCACCTCTAGGCACGGGATTGACTCCCCGATCCTCGTGATGTTTCCAACAAGCAACCAACCATCATATACAAGTTTCCGATCCACCAATAGCAACTATCACCAAATAACATGTTGAAGACAAAGCAGAAAGAATATGTACAAACTAAGGAATATCAAGTAGGCACAGCCTCACCTATAGGCACGATGCACAAACCAAGGAAAATATAATATGCAATCCACAAGTTACGAGCAAGAGTAATCATGTTTAACCCCATCGACGAACCACAACAACAAACTCCGTGATGTAAGCAAAATAGGAAAGAAATGCTCGAAAATAGGGAAACATGAGATGTAAACATCAAACCATCCACAATTGGAAACCAAGAGTGATCAATGGGAATAAGAATCACTCACAAATGAAACTAAGAATGATCAAGAGGAAGCATGCACAAGAACCACTCACCTTGATCATTTTCCCTTCGATAGCACGATTTACAGCCCGATTTCTTGCATTAGGGGCTGTTTCTGCAGAAATCATGGATTTAAGTAAACCAAACCTTGAATATTTTTACACAGGATTGTAGGTAATTAAAATAGAAGAATAACGGTGAAAATTTCAGGCTAAACGGAGGCTGGATGAGCCCTCACGGGCCCCCGGAAGGGTGGCCACGCGCTGCCCTTCTCTATTTTGTAACCCAAAATTAAAACGGCCATATCTTGCTCATTTTAACTCCGATTTGCTCTCCGTTTGAACCTAAGGACTCCTATTTTCATGCTCTACGATCTTATAGAAATAAAATTGACTTAACTCTTCGAATTCCCTTCTGTTGTGACAGTTTTCCAGCCAGGTCTCTCTTTCCTTCTTCTTTGGTTTTTCTTTGATTTTTCTTGCACTTCCTTTCTTTCCTTTCTCCTTAGCTTCTCGTGGCCCTAATTCCTTCCCTTTATATAGCCTTTAAATTCCCAAATCCTCAAGATTTTACTTGGCCACCAAGTTGCTCATTTTCCACACAAGTAATCATCACACTTTGAATTTTTTGCAATCTTCTCAAACAAGCCTCCACTTCTTCCAATCCTAGGCCACCAAATACTCTTTCAAGATAAGCCTTATCATCCTCTTTCCTTGCAAGAAACTCCTAGCCAAACTTAGTCTTCCAAGGTAACACTTAACCCTTAAGTTAGCCATTTTTCTACCCAAATAATAATGACTAGCTTTGAATTTTCTCCACTTCATTCTTCCTTCATTTGAAAGCTTTTCATTCTTCCAATCTCATGCCTCCAATTTCCCCTCACGTGGCCTTCAAAGCAACCCTTCTTATCCCTTTCTTTGGGTGAACCAATAGTATTCTTCCAAATTTATTTACTTTGACTTTAAGGTGTAAGTAATTATTGTTATCACCAAAACTTTAAGACTTTTAAGTTAACCCTCCAATCCAATTTCTCCAACTCAAACCTTCTTAAATAAGCATTTATCATTACAATTATTCTTATTGTTGGAGAAGTTATCCTTTCTTATTTGCATTTAGGTCCTTAAAACCATTTTCATTTACACTTAAATCCAAAACTTCCATTAAAACACTTTATTGCATCATCCAATTTCTACATAAAATTTTGGGACGTGAAATATAAGAAGATATCTCCTACGAGCGTTATTGGAAATCATTTATCAACGGAAGCACGGATCGAACCTGAGTATGCTAAATAGCAAGGATTTCCTCAAATCTAAATAAAGTCCATCACGTACCCACATATCAGAAAATTATAGCAGCTTCACAAATACATCCTTAAGTATCTTAATTGCTATTTATAACATTACAATATTGGGATTACACAGGTACACAAATAAATCCAACTCTAAATCAGCCAAGCACCACCTCTGAGTCCTTGCTCGCGCTAGAACCTGGAGCCTGATAAGCTTAACATACCTGGAATGCCTGACACTTCTGATAAAGCTGGGATGATGAATGCCCTAAGGGTAAGAAACACCCGAGTTAGATTATTACATCTAAGTGAGTGGTAAGAAAGAAAGAAACAGTGCATGCAAGAGTAATATGCAGCTTTGCCAAGAGACATGTAGAAATAAGAACAAAATCTCCCAAGATCACAGCTCACGGTAAGAGCACGAGATCCCCTGTGATACCCCAACAAATAGCCACAAATACAAATACCGAGATGCATGTACAATAGGAAAGATTTGCTCAAAAGAAAAAAACACACGAGATGTAACCTCTCAGCCCTCTTACACAGGCACGAGATCTCCTCCTTACTTGCCATGTATGAACCCCTCGGCCCCCTTACACAAGCTCGAGGTAGCCCCCTTACACAGGCCCACGTGGTCAGCCCCCTTACACAGGCCCCCGTGGTAGTTCCCACATGACAAGCCACCAACTAGCCACAACCACCAAATGACAAGATGTATGAAAAAGAAGAAGGAATATGATATGCAAGCCACAAGCCACACACGAAAACCGTCGTGTTCAAACTCGATGCAACAAAGGGAATATAAGATGGTAAGCAACAAACCATCCACAATTGGAAACTAAGAGTGATCAATATATACCATCAAGTATATACCAACTGTAACGCCCCACTTTTTCAAATACAAAACAACGTGAAATATAAGAAGATATCTCCTACGGGCGTTATTGGAAATCCTTTATCAACGAAAGCACGGATCGAACCTAAGTATTCTAAATAGCTAGGATTTCCTCAAGTTTAAATAAAAGTCCATCATGTACCCACATATCAGAAAATTATAGCAGCTTCACAAATACATCCTTAAGTATCTTAACTGCTATTTACATTACAATATTGGGATTACACAGGTACACAAATAAATCCAACTCTAAATCAGCCAAGCACCACCTCTGAGTCCTTGCTCGCGCTAGAACTTGGAGCCTGATAAGCTTAACATACCTGGAATGCCTGACACTTCTGAAAGCTAGGACGATGAATGCCCCAGGGGTAAGAAACACCCGAGTTAGATTATTACATCTAAGTGAGTGGTAAGAAAGAAAGAAACAGTGCATGCAAGAGTAATATGCAGCTTTGCCAAGAGACATGTAGAAATAAGAACAAAATCTCCCAAGATCACAACTCACCGTAAGAGCACGAGATCCCTTGTGATACCCCCAACAAATAGCCACAAATACAAATACCGAGATGCATGTGCAATAGGAAAGATTTGCTCAAAAGCAAAAAACACACGAGATGTAACCTCTCGGCCCTCTTACACAGGCACGAGATCTCCTCCTTACTTTCCATGTATGAACCCCTCGGCCCCCTTACACAAGCTCGAGGTAGCCCCCTTACACAGGCCCACGTGGTCAGCCCCCTTACACAAGCCCCCGTGGTAGTTCCCACATGACAAGCCACCAACTTAGCCACAGCCACCAAATGACAAGATGTATGAAAAAGAAGAAGGAATACGATCACAAGCCATGCACGAAAGATGTTATGGTCAAACTCGATGCAACAAAGTAGAAAGGATATGCTCGAAACAAAGGGAACATAAAATGGTAAGCAACAAACCATCCACAATTGGAAACCAAGAGTGATCAATAGGAATGAGAACCACTCACAAATGAAACTAAGAATGATCAAGAGGAAGCATGCACAAGAACCACTCACATTGATCCTTTCCCTTCGATAGCACGGTTTACAGCCCGATTTCGAGCACTAGGGGTTGTTTCTGCAGAATCACGCATTTAAATGAATTAAACCTTAAATATTTTTACACCGGTTGTAGGTAATTAAAATAGTAGAACAACGGTGAAAATTTCAGGCTAAACGGAGGCCGGATGCGCCCTCACGGGCCCCCGGAATGGTGGCCACGCGCTGCCCTTCTCTATTTTGCAACCCAAAATTAAAACGGCCATATCTTGCTCATTTTAACTCCGATTTGCTCTCCGTTTGAACCTACAGACTCCTCTTTTCATGCTCTACGATCTTATTGAAATAAAATTGGCTTACCTCTTCGAATTCCCTTGCAAACTAAATCCTAGCCTATCCTAATCTTCCAACTTTAGACTTTTAGGATAAAAATCCATCATTACATCCTTCGAATATTCTTATCTTCCTATTCAAGCTTCTCCTTTCTTTCAATCTTAAACCTCCAAATGCTCCTTCGCATGGCTTTAGGATAAGCTCTTTTATTCTCTTCTTTTGCAAGCCAATATAAGTCTTCCAAATTAAGTCTTCCAAGTCAAGTCTTCCAAGTTAAGCCATTCCAAAACTTTTGGTGTAAGATTAATCATAACAACCATAAGACTTTAAGACTTTAGGAAAGAATTCTCAAACAAGTTAATCCTATCTTTCCAACACATAGCTTCTAGGACAAGGATTCATTATTGCATTCATTCCTTTATTACATTAATGCCACCTCTGAGTCCTTGCTCGCGCTAGAACCTGGAGCCTGATAAGCTTAACATACCTGGAACGCCTGACACTTCTAATAAAGCTGGGACGATGAATGTCTCAGGGGTAAGAAACACCCGAGTTAGATTATTACATCTAAGTGAGTGATAAGAAAGAAAGAAACAGTGCATGCAAGAGTAATATGCAGCTTTGCCAAGAGATATGTAGAAATAAGAACAAAATCTCCCAAGATCAAAGATCACCGTAAGAGCACGAGATCCCCTGTGATACCCCAACAAATAGCCACAAATACAAATACCGAGATGCATGTGCAATAGGCAAGATTTGCTCAAAAGCAAAAAACACACGAGATGTAACCTCTCAGCCCTCTTACACAGGCACGAGATCTCCTCCTTACTTGCCATGTATGAACCCCTCGACCCCCTTACACAAGCTCGAGGTAGCCCCCTTACACAGGCGTTCCAGGTATGTTAAGCTTATCAGGCTCCAGGTTCTAGTGCGAGCAAGGACTCAGAGGTGGTGCTTGGCTGATTTAGAGTTGGATTTATTTGTGTACCTGTGTAATCCCAATATTGTAATGTAAATAGCAGTTAAGATACTTAAGGATGTATTTGTGAAGCTGCTATAACTTTCTGATATGTGGGTACGTGATGGACTTTTATTTAAACTTGAGGAAATCCTAGCTATTTAGCATACTCAGGTTCGATTCATTTGTGAGTGGTTCTTGTGCATGCTTCCTCTTGATCATTCTTAGTTTCATTTGTGAGTGGTTCTCATTCCTATTGATCACTCTTGGTTTCCAATTGTGGATGGTTTGTTGCTTACCATCTTATGTTCCCTTTGTTTCGAGCATATCCTTTCTATTTTGTTGCATCGAGTTTGAACACAACGGTTTTCGTGTGTGGCTTCTGGCTTGCATATCATATTCCTTCTTCTTTTTCATGCATCTTGTCATTTGGTGGTTATGGCTAGTTGGTGGCTTGTCATGTGGGAACTACCACGGGGGCCTGTGTAAGGGGGCTGACCACGTGGGCCTGTGTAAGGGGGCTAAGTCCTAAAGCTTATGATGATAATAATTACTTTTACCCTTAAAGTCAAAAGTAATGAAACTTGGAAGGTTTACATTGGCTTGCAAAATAAGATAATGATAGAGCTTATCCTAAAGCCACGTGAGGGAGTATTTGGAAGTTTGAGATTGGAAGAAAGGAGAAGCTTGAATAGGAAGATAAAAATATTCAAAGGAACTAATGATTGATTCTTACTCCAAAAGTCTTAAGTGGCATGAGTTGGAAGGCTATGAGTGGCTTGGAAGAGAAACTAAGGAAATCGTTTTGCTCGCACTAGGGGCTGTTTCTGCAGAAATCCTTTATCAACGGAAGCACGGATCAAACTTGAGTATGATAAATAGCTAGGATTTCCTCAAGTTTAAATAAACGTCCACCACGTACCAACATATCAAAAAATTATAGCATCTTCACAAATACATCCTTAAGTATCTTAACTGCTATTTACATTACAATATTGGGATTACACAGGTACACAAATAAATCCAACTCTAAATCAGCCAAGCACCACCTTTGAATCCTTGCTCGCGCTGGAACCTAGAGTACCTGATAAGCTTAACATACCTGGAACGCCTGACACTTATGAAAGCTGGGACGATGAATGCCCCAGGGGTAAGAAACACCTGAGTTAGATTATTACACCTAAGTGAGTGGTAAGAAAGAAAGAAATAGTGCATGCAAGAGTAATATGCAGCTTTGCCAAGAGACATGTAGAAATAAGAACAAAATCTCCCAAGATCATAGCTCACTGTAAGAGAAAGAGATCCCCTGTGATACCCCAACAAATAGCCACAAATACAAATACCGAGATGCATGTACAATAGGCAAGATTTTCTCAAAAGCAAAAAACACACGAGATGTAACCTCTCGGCCCTCTTACACAGGCACGAGATCTCCTCCTTACTTGCCATGTATGAACCCCTCGGCCCCCTTACACAAGCTCGAGGTAGCCCCCTTACACAGGCCCACGTGGTCAGCCCCCTTACACAGGCCCCCATGGTAGTTCCCACATGACAAGCCACCAACTAGCCATAGCCACCAAATGACAAGATGTATGAAAAAGAAGAAGGAATATGATATGCAAGCCACAAGCCACACACGAAAACCATCGGTGAGTTGTGTATGTTACTCGCAGAGTCACATATGCGTGTTTGAGGTGAGCATGGTGTGCGCGGCGGTGATTGCAACACCCTGGCATGGCTTCCACAAAGGGAGTTTCACTTTGCATACTTCCATTTCATACATGATCTACTCCTTTCTTGAAACCATCTCACTTAGATGCCAATATCTAACTTAGGTTGATGCCCCTTGGACATTCTATGTCCCAGGTATATTAGCGTGCCAGGTACCCCGGAGACAAGTAGGAGAAAAGGCTATGAGGAGGATGATGTTTAGTTTAACTCCATGTTGATCATGTGCTATGAATCTTATGTAGCCTTTGGATTTAAATGAGAATTTTGTATTGCAAGTGTATAAACAGGGGTTATGTAAGGCTTCCATGATAAGGGTTTATTCGCTAGTTCGGGCGTGTGTTGCAATTGTAACTTCTAGTAGTGAGTTACATCTTTTGCATTTATTGTAAGTTGTATGCATTTCTTGTGAAAATAAAGGAAATATAATGGAAACCCCTTTATTTAGCTTTGATTAAACTTGCAGGTTCGATCCAATGCTTCCATTGGTAAGGGTTTCCATAACACCCGTAGGTGATGTTAACTTATATTTGATATCATTGTGTATTTGGAAAAGTAGGGCGTTACATGTAGAGTCTTCAGGACCTGACCACGGTGAGGAATCAGCAACGTCGACGATCGATTTGACCAAAATTTTAGTTAGGAGATGGCCAAAAAATTGAGCTCTGAGAATCGATCTTTGGGGCTAATGATGATGGTTTTGGATTGATTTAAGGCAGGTTGAGGCATTAAAGATCTCGAATTTGACAACAAATGGTGTTTGAAGGCTCGAAATAGGGTATAAATAGGGATCGATGGCCAAGGGTTTTTACATAAGTTTGAGCACAAATTCAAAGCTTTTGAGGGTGAATCGAGGGTTGAGAATAAAGGGCTTCTATTCCTTGTATTTTGTAGAGTTTTTTTAGTGTGTTTGGTGAGCTTTCATTTAGGTTTGGGAGGGATTCAAATCCTCACTGGAAAACTAGAAGGAACCCTTAACCGAACCTTTAAACAGTTGGTTGAGCCACTTCTGGTGGTTGTTTCAAGCCTAAAGTGGTGCGATTGTGATTGACTTGAGGTGTAGATCAAGGTAGGGGCAAAAATCAGAAGTTGCCAGTGGTCGGAGCTAGAGAAGAAGACCGCCACGTGAGGTGCACGCGTCAGTCTTCACTTGCAATACACGCGCAGGGCGCATGAGGGTACGTGAGACCTAGGTATTTTCTAAAAATTATTTTATGAATTATGGTGTTGGAAAATTTGAAAAAATGTTTGGAATTATAAAGGGAAAAATATGAAGAAATTAGAGAAAAATTTATGAGAAAATTATGGAAAAATGAATATTGATACTTCTTTGAACAAATATGATGGTCAGGGTTCGTTAGGGCTCAAAGTTGAGTATTTGTGCATTTATTAAGGCTTGGCACGAAAATTGAGATAAGCACAAGATTCGAAATATACTGAGTTTTGTTCAAGGTGAGTGATTTTCCCCAAAATACTTATACGTGATATATTTTCCTATATTATGCATGATATTCACGAATGCTATTGCATCGATAATCATAATTTTTTCACATGGCATGATATTGTTGGCATATCGATACTTGTGTAACGACCTGCTCCCACCTGCAGGGCGCTACTTGTCAATAATCAACCGGATTACTCACGCACAACAACCGACAATGAAGAGAGGGACTATGTTTCATCATGAAACACCCTAAGTGGGCACTAGGCTTCGTCCTTCCCTTCGCTCCACTAGAGAAATCGATCCCAAACACAGACAAGGGAACACAGCAGAACGGGACCCAAAACTTGAGTGAGCTTCACCTTTCTTCAGCTCGCCTCACAATAAACCAAAAGTGACTCAGGCACAAAACTAGCACATCAAATATCTTATGAGTACTGGAATTTATGGGAAGATACCTTTTCGATCCTTACTTGATCTGAAACTCGACTCCACCAACTAATGCCATATACATCGAGCAATCTCACAATCACCTCAGACTATGATGATCACAATAACTAGATACATCTAGCGCTCAACAACATATACATTCACATGAATACAAGATTACATACATGAATATACCATATACAGTTATAGGAGAATATACAACAAACATCTCGGGCAACAATGCTAGTTGCCACCTCATCCTCCCTATGACATCCCTGCTTGCCTCTAGACTTGCAACATCTACAACATGAGATAAAACGTCATGAGTCATAAAGACTCAGTAAGGGTGCAATGCATAAGTAAATGAATCATGAGAGAGAGAGAGCATGTAATGCAAAAATGCAATGCAAAATGGGCAGTATTCCATACCCTCATAACGTCTATAGGTTAAGGCATCAACCAACTATTCCCACAACACTAGTCCTCCATATGGCCATAGGTACACTAAAACTCATATCATGCAAGTGTTACCACTACATGCAACTCATAAAGAAAGCATTTACAAATGCATGCAAGGCCACCACTCTTGGGGTCATCCCTTACTTGGCTCAATGCCTCTTCTACCACAACGAGAACGCCTGGCCAAACTCCAAACTCTTCTAGGATCACCGCCTCCCCGGACGAACCTAGATGTAACTATACATCCCAATCACATCAGACATCTAATCTAGTGTTCATATTTTTACCATACTAAAACCCAAGAACAATAAAAAATTAAACCAGGGTCTGTGTTTTTGCCATTCATTGCAAAAACCACCCGACAACAACTCCCAATCAACCCCAACCGAGGGTTTAATCCAACCAATAATTATTCTACATTAACTCACTTAATGCAAATTAACTTGAAAAGAATACATAAATTTACCTCAATCAATCTGAAGGAGAAATCAGGAAAACACCCCACTCGGCGTTGCCTTCTAAGCTGCCACTTTGCTCCCGAATTCCTATTTCCAAGCCTCTGGTACGCTCTTTGAGCCCCAAATTAATTTTCAGAATTTTCTAAAATTTTTCAGCTATTTTTCCCTAATTTTCCCCATTTTTCCAAATTTTTTATTTTTCTTTTCTTTTTCTTTTTCTTTCTCTTTTCCTCCCTTCTTCTTCCTCCTCTTTCCCGTGCCTTCTTCTTCCTCTACTCTTCTTCCCGCGTGGGCACCAGGCCTGGCCTCCTCCACCACCAACTCTGCCACTGTTGGTCGCCTTCGACTGCATCGCAGCAGCCATCGTCGGCAGCCTCTACCATAGCAACCCGCGGCCCGGCACCACCTGCACCTCTAACCGCTGCCAGCCCATGCTCGCAGAGCCACCGACCACCTTTGTTGCTTCAACAATAGACGTTAGCCCAAAACGGCCTCCCTATGACCCCTTCGACAGCCTCCGCCACTGCTGCACCGCCTATGCCTCCACCCCGCATAGCCTTGGACCCACTGCTCGCCGTCTTAACCCACTACCTCAGCCATGGCCAATCGGCCTTGCTCTACCACCAACTTTTGCAATCCGCCAACACCGGCCTTCTCCCTCTCTCGATCTCCCTTCTCTCTCCCACTCTCAGCCCAACTCTGCCTTCCATAAGTGCTTTCTATCTTTGATTTAATTTCAGAGAAATGAGGGCACTGTAGCATACTTTGGCCCCAAGCTAACATATATATATACACATTTACCCTCTATTTTTTAATAATTGCACTTGAACCCTCCCAGTTTTAAATTATTATCATCAAGCCACTTAAATTCTTAATTTTTCCAAAATTAATAACCGGCATCTACTCGAGAGTATCGATTTTGTCCATGTGCCTGCACGGGACCTTTTTTCCACCCAAAAACACTCTAGGGTTGTCTCACTCACAAAATCGGACCACCCCTAGGGTCCCCTCAGCTTCCCGGAGGTTCCCTACGATTATTCAATACTAGCACCCACTCAGTCTTATACCAAAATTATTCCTAGTCGTACTTCTTCCAGCATCATTAGTCTCACCTCAAGACGTTCACCAATATCATGCCTTCTTTCCTGGACATCCAAGTCCTGATGCATTCCTTGTCGTTGATTCGAAATTTTTTTATTAATTTACTTCTCAAAATTGACTTTTAGGCCTCCCGGACCACCCAAGGTCCTTTCCAAATAACCAAAAATTATATTCCTTCCATCACCATGTAATACTGGGTATTACAACTTGTGAACGGGATGCAATGTCGCCTTGATAGTGTAGCCATAATTCCCCAAGAGTGTTACTGGAATAACGTATAGAAGTATCTCGTTGCCTTGTTCATGCTGGACTGGATTGCTAGGGAAGTTACACTAGGGCATCTGTTTATTCTTGTCCATGCATCATTCATTCATTCATGAAAGTTGTTTTTACCATCTCTTAGAAGATTCGTCTTCTAATGTTGGACTTTTGTCCCTAGAATATTTCACGTTCTAGGCAAAACGAGTAGATAGAAAGACAATAGAGGAACCGAAGCTTGAGCGTGGTAGAGGTTTTATGGTGGGTCCTATGCCAAGGTTAGGACCATTTATCCAGTTAGTTTATGCTTAATTTCATTTACGATTATTGTAATGTTATGATAGATGAACAATATATAAGAACTTACTTATGTATTGATTTACGAGATTTCATGAGGTTCTGATTTGGCTTTTGATGAGGCTACATGTAGCGTCTGGCGTGCATAAACCTTTCGGGCCGCAAAAGAGTCTCCATCCAGATCCCCCTGCCAAAATTGAAATCACATTTGATTCTATCCATGGTAGGTGCATTGTCTCCTATTCCAATACTCAGTCCTGGTTGATCTCTTTAGGGGCTTCTTTATCCTTCCATCTGATGGGGTTGTTGGTTATCCCTCCTGTTTAAGGCATCATTCCTAGGACGAGAGGGCCTCCTATGATTATCTCTCCTAGGTCCGTCTCCCTTTCCCTATTCGTTTTTTGGCTTGTCCAGTATAAATCGATCGAGCTTCCCATCTCTAATCAACTGCTCAATCTGGTTACATAACTCCCGACAGTGCTTCGTATAATGGACTAGGGACTCATGAAACTTGCAAAAGGCCTCCATATTTCTTCCCAGTGGCTCTTTAGAATGAGGGGAGAAGTTGATGAGTATCGTGTGCGTAATAAAGGAAAGGATCATTGCCCTAGGCTCATTAAGGGGAGTGAAGTTTCGAAACTGCATCTTTAAGGGCTTTTCCCTTCTTTGTGTTTTGACAGCCTGGTTGGACTCTAAGTCTCTTAGTCTTCCTCTTCCTTTCACCTCCCAAGCATCCAAAATTTCCATCTAGACAATGAATTGTTCTACTTGGGCAAAAAAAATCAATCATGAAGCTAGGCTCAGAAAAGGCCAAAGATTTTTTAAGCGGTATGTAAGTAGTCTCGTTGAGAAAAGCCGATGCCACCAACCCAATCGGGAGATCCTTCACTTCTTGAGTGGCTACCCAAACGATTGTATGTGCCCTAGTAGCAAATCCGTGAACCATTGTTGAGCCCACCCTGCCAAAGAGAGGAGGGGAAGGCTCGGCACTTGGTTACCTCATTCCAACCATGTAGTATAGCCATGGCTACAAAATGCTACAGATGCCTCTCCGAATCTTCTTTCCCAAAATAAACAAGAAGCCGAGGCAGCTTGAATCCCGGTTGGACTGGTTGTCTCTAGAGTTCTTCTGATAGGGGGAAACCCTTGGTGGGGGCCTCTCTGGGCATTGTCATTACCCATTTATGCTCCAACACTTCCTTTATAAGAATTCTAACGCCTTTCGCGTCTAGCATTCCATGCTCAGTGTCTTCCCTCAGAGGAGGGAGGTAGAGAGCCCTGGAATGGGTGTTCTCCATTGTTTCTTCATACATTGGAGCTTTCCCGGCCCATCTACCACTTCTTTCAGGTGGATCTACCAGTCTCAAGGCACTATCATTTTCGCTTTACATCCCAATCCTTATCCCCGCTTGTGCTACTCTTAGGGGCTAACCTTGTGTTCTAGGTCTACTTTCTTTATCATCTGCATGTCCCGTACAGGGGATGTGTATGTCAGGCATCAGTTCCTATAGGAGGGTTATGATCCCTTGCATTCTCCTCACGTTCTCCTCATTATTCTTCTGAAGTTCTTCATTTTGATATCTCAGCTCCTCATAATTCTTTTAAAGTCTTTCGTAGTCAACAAGCGACACTATGGGAGATGTTATTTCAGACAGTCTTAAGATTCCTCTTGGGGTCGTGGCTAGATTCTCCCAGGGAATCAATAACTGTCCCAAAGAGTTCGACTTAAGAATCATACGAGTTGTGGGTGGGGCTCGTCTCTTAGCTCTTGCCCCAAGATCAGCAACATGTATTTCTCCTTACTCCGACCATCCTTGAACTCGAATCTATGCTATAGGGTCATCTTCTAAACCAACAATCTGATTGCCCCCAGCCTGATTACCTGACTGTCTTCCGACTAAAAGTAAAGCAAGATCGCTACGAGGCAAGCAGCGTAGTTCAAAAATTTTGAACCTTACCCCGATCCCGGTGATTGGATCAACGTCGAAATCAAACAATCGCATACATAATAAAATAAATCTAACCTTCAGATTTTTGAGTCATTCCCGGATTCGAGTTGTCCAAGCGTCCGGCCTCTAACTCGTGATATGCTGCACGCATCCGTTGGCAAGGAGAACGGAATAAGAGTGCTAGCTCCTTCTCCTTTTCACGGCTTGTGTATGGACGAAAAAGAACGCCCACATTTCAAATCGATGCCAAAAGGAAAAGGGAAAGAGTGAACGACAATACGTTTTTCAACTCTTGAAAAATTACACCAAAAACTGTCTAGTTTGGGCAACCCATAAAGGGGTATTTATAAGGAGTTCTAGGGTTTCTTAAACCCTAATGAATATGGGCAGACCTATTTAATTTAGTCCAATTAGGAACTTAATTAAATGGGTTTATTCTAGTCCAACTAGAAATATAATTAAATGATCCAAATCCTTTTATAGGATTAAATAAAATATTTTGGAGCAAATCTAATTCAAGCCCAAATATAATATTTAATATTTGACCCAAATCTAATTTAGTCCAAATATAATATTTAATTTAATATTTGGTTCAAATCTAATTTAGTCCAAATATTAACTTAAGCCCAAATATATTTTATCAATTGCCATTTTAGGAAATTCTTTCCATTATGACGACCCCTCATCATATCGACATCATTACGTCCTTTTATTCTTTTTCATGAGAACTTACGATGGCATAACTTCTTGCAAAGTGTCCCACTTAACCATACGTTCGCTCTCTTGGTTTAAGCCAGGGACCGTGCCTATTGCGTATGACTCATTAGGCTTTCGAATATGTTGGCAATGTGTCCGTAGGAACACATAAGATAAGATTGGCCTCTAGCAAGACATCATGACTACCCAATTATTCAGAAAGATTCATAATCCGCAAATAACCTTTCACGAGCATGGTTACCATGTAATTCGATCCTCTCATCAGTGTATCTTATGTGATCTTAAGTCTGGCAATGTGTTGCTTGATTATGATCACATTAGTTTTTCTTCTGTAATCCAGATATCTTTACTTAATAGAAAGTGAATCAATAACTCCTTATTGATCTCTTTCATCATGGCCATGGATTTAAAGTGAATATCCACCGAAGGCGCCTTAGATACATCATCCTCTATCAAGGGATAGACGAGTCCCATCTTGGCTATGCACCCATCTCCATAAGCCTCACGATATACCCAACGATCACCCACGTGTAGCCTTTGTCTAGGCCAATCGAAACGATGTCAAAGCATATCGGTCTTCTTATGAGATGACCATGACAGCCTCAAGTCCAAGGATTAGTTACACCCATCTCGTATGAGAATTCCATCAACATATAACCAAAATAGATTCTCATGGCGAGTCATGTCCAGTAACACATTCTCCAACATTGGTCACCTATGTACTTGTCTAGGCATCCCCATTGCTATCATATAGTAAAAACATAACACATACAAGTCTTACCACAATTGTCAATGTCTAGAAACTATGATGCATCATCTCGCATCTTTATAGATTAATCACAGTATACATTATATGGACTTCTATCTAGTTTCATCCGATTATTAGAATAGTAACAAGAAACTAATAGAATGACTTCTTGTGAATTTGAATAACTCCTTATTCAAATAATAAACATGATTACAATTGTCAGTGTACAACATGCCCAATCTGATTGGGTCTAGAGCACCTACACTAACACCGGCTGGGGTATACGTCCTGAGTGAACTTCTTACTCTTGATGATGTTACACTAATATTGGTTGTAGTAAGGGCACTAGGTTGGGCCCTTTAGTAGCTGCTGTTTTAGAACAAGTGCTTCTTCGTGTTTGGTGGGGCGGGCTTCCTAGGCCAGTCGATCTGGTGTTTTTGGTTATCTTGGCTTTTTATCAATTTCTCACAGACGGTGCCAAATTGTTATTGCCAAAAATACAACAATAGAAACTTCTTTAGAGTGAGAAAAATAGTCGTCTGAACCCGAGTGAGATGCCAATATCCGAAAGTACAACAATTGAAAGAGGTCTCTCGGAGAGAAGGCTTCCCAAGAGGAGCAAGCTACAGAAAGGATGGGTTGGAAAGGTGTTGCCTCTCGAAGAGAGGTGGACTCCTCGAGGAGGTAACGTCTCTCAGAAAGGGATGACCGGTCGAGGCCCAAATTTGGTAGAAGGCCCTCGGAGGGAGTTTGATACACCTCTCAGAGAGGAATTAACTGGCTTCCAGAAAGAGAATGGTCTCTTTTGGGAAGGTGCTTTGAGGGGCCTCAGAAAGAACTAGAATTCTCTTGGAGAGACAAAGATGACCTTACCTTAGCTTCTAGAAGAGCTGCAACACATGACAAAGGTCAAGAGGCTTACGGGAAGGATCTCCCACGAAAACCCTCCGACAATCAAGTTAGTATGCAAGAAAAGGAAAAGTCATGTAAAGAAATGTAAAGGGCTTCAGAAAGGAAAATTTGAGAAGATTAAGATCGGTTACCAGATGTTCGAATCCCGCTAATCGTGGTGAGAGAGACTCCTCTCGAATAGGCACCTCCGAGAGTCTCTTGGAGAGAGGGTATGGCAAATATAATATGGGTAACAAACATATTATATGTAGATAATAATATAAAAAATAATTTCCATATGAGAGTATAATTTCCATATATGTGGCTAAAAAACATAATATATGTGGCCAAAACTAAAATTTTATATTTAAAATTTCAATTGTTGCAACATCTATTACAATATAGTTCAAACATATATACACCTAAAAAGTTCAAACATACATGAAAAAAAAAAGCATAAAACAAATTTTTAAATCTCGTCACCAAACTCCTGCTCAGCAAAATGAAGGGAAGGGCTGGAGCTGGATGGGTTGAAGCGGGATGGGCCGAGGCAAGATCGTCTTGAACTATGATCCAATAGTACATGTGGAATAGATGGAGGAGACATAATATTCTTCTCAATCAACACTTGTCGCAACATCTTTAAGTCTCCCTGGAACTCTTGAAAAAGAGACTTGTACTGATTCAAATCTTTAACCAATAGATTGTAGGTTGGACGATTAGACTCCTCACTAGTGCATGTTGCCCTGGAAGTACTAGGAGATCGCCCCCAACCAAACAAGCAGACAAATTGTTGTCCAACAACCTTCTCTAAGATATCCTTATCAGTCATTTTATTTGGAGGATTATCTTGCCTCAACTGCATCATTTGTTCCTGTAAAAAAAATGTAGCATCATATTCTTAATCAACTGAAAAGAAAACAGTCTTTTCATGGTCTTTACCTGTTAAGAAAGACCAACAATAATAATAGTTACACCATTTATCCAAGAGAACCAAGTTGCATTAAAAAATAAGGGCAAACTCTCATCTTTTCTCTCTTCTACCCTATCTAACAATCAAGGCATGAAGAATGAAGATGTGAAGGTCAAGACTCCCCTTAATAACCGAGTGGGTGTCTCCCACTCACACCCACTCGGCTACCTCTTGTCCTAACACTCACTTGAGAGGCAAAGCACCAAGAGTAAAATGCATGAACTCGAAAGCAAGGCCACTCTGTCATCCAACCAAGTGGGTGTCTTTCACTCATGCCTCATCCCTCAGATATGCCATCACGGCCACAAAACTCTCGAGATGGGCCGCGAGACTCTTCGGATTGGCTACAAAACTCTCGAGATGGGCCACGAGACTCTCAAGATGGCCACCACGTGTCCCCTCTCTCCCTTCTCTATAAATATTAGGCCTCACCCCCTACCTCAGGTACGCTCTCTTTGGCACTCTGAATACATTCTTGTGCTCCCACTCTTGATAACTAACTTAAGCATCAAAGGGTTTGCACGAGGACACCCACCCACGCCCCTAACCATGCATTCATCTTATAAGTCTCTCGGTCATCAAGACTCTAGGCTATCAAAGGTCACTCGGTCATCAAAAAGCCTCCCGTCAGATCCAAATGAGTCTCTCATTCATCGGGTCACCCGTTCAAAAGATCCTGAGAGTCTCCCATCACTCAGCATACACAAGACTCTCAAGACACTTGGTGACGAGACTCAAAAAACTCTCAGGACTCACAAGACTCTCAAGATTCTCAGGACCCCTGAGATTCATAAGACCTTACACTCGAGATTCTCTTAATCAACCACACATTGTATTCTCCCACGTTAAAAATAGATTGTTGTATTTTGGCATCAACAATTGGCGTCGTCTGTGGGAAGAAAAACAAAAAGTCAACTTAAAATATGGCAAATACCCGTGGACATCGACGAACCCTCTCTCAAGGCGTAGAAACACGCCCACATCCTCGGAACTCTCAGCCACAGGGAGCACCTCCACCTCCTTTAAACTCTTAGCCACAGGAAGGTGCTCGCTATACCCCTCCCCCACACACACCCCTGAATCCACACGTGGGGTATTAGCCAGCCCCATCTCCACTTAACATCAGCTCACAGGCACACCCCATTGAACAAGCTAGGACTTCGCGACAGCCACCACTTATGGTCCCGTGAGATGAGTTGAGGCCTTAAGACAACAACATGTTGAAGGTATGCAAGCACTTCAGGACATGGCTGGGATACTCCAAAGCATGATGCCTAAAAGGACACTACCTAATACCTTGAGAAGGTTTATGCTAAAACCTATGCAGCCACATAAGTCTCAGCCTGATTTGGGAGCTGATTCCTATCGAGAAGCCACTCCCAGCTCTCATTCTTAGTCTTCTCCTCACCAGAAGAATAGGCTAAGATCACCACCATCAAGGAAGAATCTCCACATTGCACACAAAAGAAATGATAATTTGCGAATGGAGGACCGGGTGAGGAGCCTATAAAATGGGAGGTACCATGAAACCATGGCCAGTACTCCAACGAGGGAAAGACAAGATAACCAAACAATAACAAGTATACGAGATGATATGAAAAGGGTAGTTGAAGAGGTACTTAAACGGAGGAAACTAATCCCGATCGTAGAGGAACAACAACGCAAAAAATTTCTCTTTACTGCAGATATATTAGAGAAACCACTACCCAAGAAATTCAATATGCCCCAAGTAGCCCCCTATTTCGACAAGGACGATCCTTACAATCACATTCAAAACTATGAGTCGTTGATGCTATTGCACGGATGGGACAATGACATAATGTGTCGGGCCTTCTCTCTAACTCTAATGGGACATGCCCGAACTTGGTTTAAGAGTTTTCTTAAGGCCTCTATCTCTTTGTTTGGGCAGCTTATAACAGAATTCATTAAGGCCTTTGTAATTAACAATCAGAGGAAAAAGGACACTACATATTTACTCAGTATTAGGAAGGGGGATAAAGAAATTATGCGTCAGTATGTGGACAGATTTTGGAATGCCACCCTCGAAGTTCACGATTTATCGGTCAAGGTAGCAGTGTCTGCCATGCTCCAGGGGACACAACTAACCTCACTTTAGGAGTCGTTATCCCTGGACCCCCCAAAGTCCCTAGTAGACTTGTTCATTAGAGCAAATCGGTACATCCTTCGCACTGAGATCATGAGAACTGTGGGGGGAAAATGAAGACAGGGAGCAAAAGAGAAAGGAGCACAAAGGAGAAGAAGACTCTATCCGGCGACAGGAGAGGGCTAGGAGAGTAGACACACCTAGACCTTAGTTTAATCACTACACCAAGCTTCAGCAACCCCAGTTAGCCATACTTGTGACAATAGAGGGGGAAGGTCTCCTCAAGCTGCCTCGTAGAGTTAATAGACCCATGAAAGAAATGAAGAAGAATATTGCAGGTACAACAAGACCCGTGGGCATTCTATAGGTCAGTGTAGAAAATTAAAAAAATAGATTGAAATGCTCATCCGAGAATGGTATCTACAAAGATATGTATGGAATGAAGAAGAAGAAGGTAGGGAGCCCTGACGAAGGGAAGACAAGTGTGAGGAGCAGAAAAGGCAAAACCAAAGACAACAAAAGAGGGGGAGGGATCACAAACAAGACCCCCATCTAGATAATGAACCAACCCACCAAGCTATTCATGTCATCTCGGGTAGTGAAACTCTGGCTGGAGACACTTCAGCGTCACAGAAGGCATATACCCATCAAGCTTACCAGGTTAATTCATTGATAGAGGTTAAAGATGATGAGGAACCAATTACATTCACTCCTGCTAATAGAGGAGATGTAATACTTCCACATGACGATCCAATGGTAATCTCCGCAGTTATTGCAAAACACCTTATCAGTAGAATCTTGGTGGATAACAACAACTTTGTTAACCTCATCTACTGGAATTACTTTGAGCAAATGCATATATCCCATGATCAATTAAAGAAAGTGTCATCCCTCTTGTACAGCTTCACCAGGGAAGCCGTCCTAGTAGTAGGGTCTATTCAGTTACCAATCACATTGGGCTCAAATCCTCGAAAAGTGACTCAGCAGGCAAACTTTATGGTGGTTAAAGCACCTTCAGCAACATACAACATGATCTTGGGTTGACTCTTGCTCAATGATATGAGGGTTGTTGTGTCCTCTTGTTACTTATTGATGAAGTTCCCCAAGCTCGAAAGAGTAGGATAGGTTCGATGGGATTAAAAGAAGGCACGCACCTGCTATGTACCGTCTACGAAGGGAAAAATGACTGAGGAGAGTTTATCTATCACTGAATAGGTTATACACAAATCATTGGTAAGAGCAGTAGCCCACAACCCCCTGCCAATCGAAAAGTTAGAAGCAATACACTTGAGTGAGATTGATCTCGAGAAGTTGACATATGTCGGCTCACAGCTCCCAGGACCAATAAAGCAGGAGATTGTAAAGTGTTTTCAAGAGAACTTGGATATCTTTGCTTGGACACTAGATGACATGCCCGGGATTAGGCAGGACGTCATATGTCACCAGTTGAATGTAAATCCCCAGTTTAAGCCTGTCCGACAGAAAAAAAAATGAAATATTGCCCTAGATAGGCTGCCGGCACTAGAAGAGGAAATCTATAAATTGTTAAATGCGAGATTCATTCAAGAAGTGTTGTATCTTGAATGGCTGCCAAACATTGTCATGGTCAAGAAGCCCAATGGGAAGTGGCGTGTGTGTGTGGATTTCACTAATCTCAACAAGGCGTGTCCCAAAGATTCTTACCCACTGCCTCAGATTGATCGATTAGCGGACGAAACATCAAGATATCAACTACTGAGCTTCTTTGACGCATTCTCAGGATATCATCAAATAATGATGCTCTTAGCAGATCAGGAAAAAACGTCGTTTATTACAAAGAAGAGAACATATTGCTACAAGGTCATGCCCTTCGAGCTCAAGAATACTAGGGCTACTTATCAACGCATGGTGAATAAAGTCTTTAATGAGTTGTTAGGTAACACGATGAAGCGTGTGTTGATGACATGATTGTGAAAAGTAAGGAGAAAGAATCACATGTGAAAAAACTAACACAGGTGCTCAAAGTTTTCAAACGATACAGAATGAGGTAACCCAGCGAAATATGCATTTAGGGTACAGTCTAGTAAATTCTTGGGGTATATGATCACACAAAGGGGTATCGAAGCGAACCCCAAAAAAATTCAAGCAATACTGGATATGGATCCCCCGACATTAGTTAAGGATCTATAGCGATTAATGGGCTGAGTGGCAGCTCTAAATTGGTTCCTTTCCAAGTTAGACGAGAGGAGCCTACCATTTTTCTAGACACTGAGGGCAGGGAAAAAATTTGAATAGACAGAGCAATGTCAAGAGTCATTTGAGGCACTAAAGGAGTATCTGAAAGAGGTTCCCCTACTGACACATTCAAAAACTGGGGAGACATTATATTTGTACCTGGGCGTAAGTGACAGAGTATTAATTACGGTATTGATAAAAAAAAAGGGACAAGTGGACCGGCCAGTATACTATGTCAGCAAGATTTTACAGGGTCTAGAGACACGTTACCCCTTAACTGAAAAGGTGGCACTGGTAGGGGTGAGGAAAAGTTCAGATAAACTAAACTAACCGAACCGAACCGACCAAATTTCGATTATTTTATGAGATGATTCGATTTGATTAGTAGTATTTCCAATTTTTGGTTATTCGCTTAATCGATCTAACCGGTTCAGCATAACCGCCCCCCCCCCCCCCAAACACAGAACCCACACCCGACCTGCGACACTCACTCCCCCCTTCTCTCTCTCTCTCTCGCAGGCGAGATCGTGAGATCGATTCCGACTGCCCTAGAACACGGAACCCACACCCGATTGAATTAAACCCTAACCCTCACCCCACTATCCCTCGCCTTCGGTTCTTCTTTTCCTTGTACTTACATGATCGATGAGGGTTATTCCAAGATCTGGTCCATGGCAACGACTGCCAAAGTGGCGGAGGGGAAATCAGCGACGATAACGTGCGCTTCGAAGCTCGTCAACCAGGCTCTTTTTCTTCCCAAGCGCTACAAGATCCCTGACGACCTCAACTCTTGCGTCAAAGACTCAAAGGTACACGTATTTTTGATTCAATGATTCTTGTTCACTTGTTCTAAAAAATTCTGATTGGGAAACTCTTTGGCTATTTTCGATTCTTATTCATTTGTTTTGGAAATTTTGATTGGGGACTGGAAAATCATTTTGGTTTCATGTTCGGTTATACTAGGATTATCGGTTCTAATTGGGGATTGGGAACTCTCTTGTTATTGTCAGTTCGGTTCGGTTATTGCATTTTATTATTTGGTTATTTCAGTTTCAGTTAGTTTGGTTATACTAGGATTATCATTCGGTTCGGTTCTGTTATTAGGGATAATTCGGTTCAATTTGGTTAGTAATTTTTGGACAGTTCAGTTCGGTTATAACGAATTGCACACCCCTAGGCGCTGGCCCTATTGAATACCTCTAAAGAGTTAAAGTCATACTTTCAGGCTCATTCTGTCATTGTATTGACGAATCAACCATTGCAAAGCATCTTGCAAAAGCCTGAATGTTCCGACCGCCTCACCAAATGGTCCATTAAACTAAGCGAATATTATATACAAATTCATCCATGACAAGCCATAAAGGGACAAGCATTGGCAAACTTTATTATAAAGTGTACACCTTCTAGTGAGATGGGAGCAGATAAGCAGGCAGAATAGATACTATTCATGGACGGACATCTAGTTCATAAGGAAGTGGGATCAGGATAATACTAATGTCGCCCAAAGGAGAAATGCTAGAATACTCTCTGCGGTTTGCTTTCCCAAGCTCCAACAATGTGGCAGAATATAAGGCATTGATCACTGGGATGAGATTGATGCAGAAGCTGGAAATAACACAGTTAATAGCCCGCAGTGATTCCCAATTGATTATTCAGTAATTTCATAGGCAGTACGAGACCAAAGAACCGGTAATGGCACAATACTTGCAGAAGGTGAAAGGCATGGCACATACACTTCAAAATTTTTAGTTAGTACAAATAAACCGATCACTCAATGGACACATTGACGCTTTATCTAAGATAGCATTGACTAAAGAGACTACTAGTCAAACAGTATTTGTTGAGGTGCTTCAACAACCCAGCATTGAGGAAAATGAAGTGACATGTATCGATACAGGAGGTGATTGGCGAATGCCCCTCTATCAATATTTGACTAGCAGTGAACTACCCAATGACCTGCTAGAAGTAAGAAGATTAAGGATACGAGCTACAAGGTTTACCATTATTGATGGGGTATTGTACAAGCAGGCCTTCACTATGCCACTTCTCAAATGTTTAGGTCCTCAGGAGGCCGAATATACCTTAGCAAAAATTCATAGTGGGGTTTATGGTGAGCATCTGGGAGTAAGAGCCCTAGCAACTAAGGTTTTGCGGGCAAGTATCTTTTGGCCCACGTTACGGTTGGATGTGTTAAAGAAGGTTAAATCATGTGACAAGTGTCAGCAGCACGCTCCAATCCAATCCGCGCCCATATCCCAGTTACAACATGTATTCCAATCCATACCATTTGCTCAATAAAGTTTAGATATTTTGGGCCCATTCCCTCAAGCGTCAAGACAAAGGAAACTCTTACTAGTGGCAACTGATTATTTCACCAAATGAATTGAGGTCGAGACATCGGCCACCATTACAACTAGAAAGTTAAAGCAATGGTTAGAAAGATATTGTGTGTTAGTTCGGAGTTCCAAGAATTATCATCACAGACCATGGGAAGTAGTTCGATTGTGACTCATTCAAGAATTTTTGTGACAACTTGAGGATTCAACTACGATTTGCTTCAGTGGCATATTCTCAAGCTAATGGGCAAGCAAAGGTCAGCAACCATACTATATTACCTAGCTTAAAAACCCGTCTTGAATGAGCCAAAGAAACATGGGCTGATGAATTATCGTCCATTTTGTGGGCCTACCGAACAATCAATCGGATCGCCACCAATGAAACTCCCTTCAATCTAGTTTATGGAACAAAAGCCCTAATTCCCATTGAAATTTCAACCAAATCTCCTAGGCTAAAAATGTATGAAGAGGGTAATGGCTCTGGTAATTTCGTGTTGTTGAGTGAAAATTTGGATCTAATCGATGAATAGCGGGATAAAGCTACCATGAGGATGGTTACCTATCACAGAAGAATCGCCGGTTATTATAATTCTCGAGTAAGAAATAGACCCATGAAATAAGATGATCTAGTACTCAGAAGGTCCGCCATAACCAATGTGCTCAAGGGCAATGGAAAACTGCGAGCCAATTGGGATGGGTCATATCGCATACAGAGATTAATTAGCCCCAACACATGTATTTTGCAGACCCTTTCAGGAAAAACTCTTGGGAAGACGTGGAATTTGAATTTATCTCAAGCTGTACATGAACTGTGTATCCAATAAGTATCAGTAATAATATAAGCCCTAATTGGGGTCGTGGATGTAGGCACATTTAGCTGAACCACGTAAAAAACGCTTATGTGTTTATTACTTACGCTGTTATTTTGTTAAGTATATACTTGCATAACTCACTTGCAAAAAGGAAAACCAAGTCAATTCAAGCCCGTTGCCTCGTTTCTAGCCTAGCAATGAGGGGAAAATGAATTCAAGTCAGTTGACCCATTTACAGCCTGACAATAAGGGAAAAACGAATTCAAACCCGTTGTCTCATTTATAACCCAGCAACGAGGAAAAAACGAACTCAACGTCGTTGTCCCACTTATAACCTGACAATGAGGGGAAAATGAATTTGGGCCCATTGTCCCGCTTATAGCCCGATAATTGAGAGAAAAATCCAAACTTATTGCCCTATGCATGAGCCGACAATAACAGATAAATCATAATCCATTGTCCTACTCACAACCCAATAATTGGGGAAAAAATTCAAACTCGTCCCATGCGTGGCCCAATAATCAAGGATAAATCCTGACCCTTTGTCTCGCTCACTGTCCGACAGTAAGGATAAAAGGCATTCAAACCTAAGGTATGAATCGATCTTATCACACAAGATAATTAAAGAAGATGAATGTCAGGAACAAAATGACACTGAAAGTAAAATTTTTACTACTGAAAAGAAAATAGAAAGTATAAGATACATAAAAAAAAAAGGAAACAGAAAAAGATTTAGTCATGGGAGCGAGATTTTCAGGATAAATGCCTAGCAAACCCAAAGGATGTGGTAGGAATCTCCGTAGGCATCATTGGAAGTTCCCCCTCTTCAGCCTCGACCGCATCTAGCACACCTTCACAGCCTCACCTGGAACCTCCTCAATCACCCTGAGGTCTTAAGGAGCGCCTATCGTATCCTCCCCCAAGAGTTTAAGGGGAATGGCTCCCACAGGCCCGTCAGATTTTCAAAGTCATCCACTAAGTGAGAATCAAAGTATGAAGAAAGACTCATGGTAACGTTCGGTTCAAACTGTAACACCCGGTGTAACCAGTGTTAAGAGGATGAGAATGTTAGTGTAGGTGCTCTAGACCCAATCAGATTGGGCATGTTGTACACTGACAATTGTAATCATGTTTATTATTTGAATAAGGAGTTATTCAAATTCACAAGAAGTCATTCTATTAGTTTCTTGTTATTATTGTAATAACCGAATGAAACTAGATAGAAGTCCATATGATGTATACTGTGATTAATCTGTAAAGATGTGAGATGATGCATCACAATTTCTAGACATCATTAAACGTCCCAAGTCGTAGCAATGTCAAGAATGGACATTGACAATTGCGGTAAGACTTGTATGTGCTATGTTTTTTCTATGTGATAGCAATGGGAGTCTCACACCCATAGGCATGGGGATGCCTAGACAAGTACATAGGTGACCAATGTTGGAGAACATGTCAATGGACATGACTCGCCATGAGAATCCATTTTGGTTATATGTTGATGGTATTCTCATACAAGATGGGTGTAACTAATCCTTGGACCTAAGGTTGTCATGGTCATCTCATAAGAAGATCGGTATGCTTTGACATCGTTTCGATGGGCCTAGACAAGGGCTGCATGTGGGCGATCGTTGGGTATATTATGAGGCTTATGAAGATGGGTGCATAGCCAAGATGGGACTTGTCTATCCCTTGATAGTGGATGATGTATCTAAGGCGCCTTCGGTGGATATTCACTTTAAATCCATGGCCATGGTGAAAGAGATCAATAAGGAGTTATTGATTCACTTTCTATTAAGTGAAGATATCTGGAAGACCGAAGAAAACTCATATGATCGTTATCAAGCAACACATTGCCATACTTGAGATCACATAAGATATATTGACGAGAGGATCGAATTACACAGTAACCATGCTTGTGAAAGGTTATTTGCAGATTATGAATCCTTCTGAATAATTGGGTAGGCATGATGCCTTGCTAGAGGCCAATCTTGTCTTATGTGTTTGTACTGACACATTGCCAACATATTCGGAAGCCTAATGAGTCATATGCAATAGGCACGGTGTAACGCCCAAGATTTTTAAACTGAAATATAATGTAATACTTGGGATTTTATTTTAGCTTCTAATACTTGAGCAAATATGTCGTTTCAAGGGATTATAGAAGCCTTGAGACAAAGGTTCAATTTTTGAGCCAGTGGCAAAATCGTAAATATTGAGGTTCGGGTAAAAGTGTAATTTACCTAAAAACCAGGGGTATTAGCGTAATTAGTCCTTTCTTCGGGGACTAAAATGCAATTAAAAATTGGCCTAGGGACCAAGTTGAAAAGGGTCTAAGTGCAATTACCTGAAAAGTTTGGGCCAAAGTGTAATTCTTGAAATATTTTTCCTAAGGGCATTTGGGAGATTCAAGAAAAGCCTTATAAATGATTTTAGAGATAAGGATGAAGCCTCATGATGATATTAGAGATAAGGATGAAGCCTCATGATGATATTAGAGATAAGATGAAGGCTCATGATGACTTTAGAGATAAGATAAGTATTCATGATGACTTTAGAGATAAAGATTAAGCCTCATGATGACTTTAAGAATAAGATTTGATATGATTTGGATAAGATTTGATAAGATCTTATTTGGATAAGATTTGATAAGAATGATTGCAGAATATCTTAGAAGATTTGGAATGATTAGAGAATATTTTTAAAGATTTGAAATGATTGGAATATCTTGAAAGATTTAGAAAAGATTTGAAATGATTGTGACTTACTTGGTGACCAAGTTTCCAAGCCTATAAATAGGGCTCATGGCCAAGAGTTTCCTCATTCTAAGTTGGGATAAATTCATGCTAGACGGAAGTGCTTCGAGCTTTTTGTAGAGGTGAAGCCTTCAGCATTCAAATCTCATCAAACCAAGTTAAGGTAAGTACATTATGAACTATTTATGATGTTTAAGCATGACTATGAACTATGTTATGTGGTCCCTCATGTTATGTTATGTTCACGCAAGTTTCGGGACCGGAGCTCGGTAGCGCTACGCACGAGGGTTCTTACCCCTGCAAGTTGGTGGAACCTCTCGTGTCTCCATACGATATGTTATGTTATGTCATGACTTGTTTAAATACATATGATGGTTCTCTTGTACTTACTGAGATTTGCGTAATCTCACCCCCCTTATGTTTCCCCCTCTCCCAGGTGAGCATGAATGAGGAGACCAGGACATGGACGTGGAGCGCGGTGGCTTATTTAAAAAGGATTTTCAAGAACTTAAGTTTAGTTTTCTTTTGAAAACAATGTTTTTTAGGGTTGAACTCTGATCTTTTCCTATATGTATGCCATAAAGCATGTCTTGGAATTTTATTTGATTTAAAGGAAGTATGATTTTTGGTTTTAAGCTCCGAATATTTTTATATGAATATTATTATCATTAAGCATGTAAGTAAGTTACGGGTGTTACACACGGTCCCTGGCTTAAACCAGGAGAGTGGACGTATGGTTAAGTGGGACACTTCGGCAAGAAGTTGTGCCATCGTAGGTTCTCACGGAAAAAGAACAAATAGACGTAATGACGTCAATATGGCGAGGGGTCGTCATAATGGAAAGAGTTTCCTAAAATGGCAATTGATTAAATTAGGAAGGAGTTTCTAATTTAATAATTTTCTATTTGTTGGAGTGGCAAATAGGAAATAAAATATATTTGGGTTAAGTTAATGTTTGGACTAAATTAGATTTGGGCCAAATATTAAATTAAATATTGTATTTGAACTAAATTGGATTTGCGCCAAATATTAAAATAAATATTATATTTGGACTAAATTAGATTTGAGCCAAATATTAAATATTATATTTGGACCAAATTAGATTTGGGCCAAATATTAAATAAAATATATTTGGGCTTGAATTAGATTTGGGCCATAATATTTTATTTAACCTATAAAAGGATTGGGTCATTTAATTATATTTCTAGTTGAACTAGAATAAGCCCGCTTAAGATTCTAATTAAATTAGAATTAATGGGCTAGCCCAATCCATTAGGGTTTTAGAAACCCTAGGATATTTCCTTATAAATATCCCTTTATGGGTTGTCCAAAATTAAGGGGGGTTTTGGTGTCATTTTTCAAGAGTTGAAAAATGTATTGCCGCTCACTCTTCTTCGTTTCTTTTGGCATCAATACGAAACGAGGGCGTTCTTTTTCCATCCATACACAAGCCGCGCAAAGGAGAAGAAGCTAGCACTCCTATTCCGCTCTCCTTGCCAACGAACGCGTGCCGCGTATCACGAGTTAGAGGCCGAACGCTTGGACGGCTCGAATCCGCGAATGACTCAATAATCTAAAGGTTAGATTTATTTTATCTGTATGTGAATGATTTGATTTCGACGTTGATCCAATCGCCGGGATCGGGGTAAGGTTCAAAATTTTTGAACTACGTTGCTTGCCCCGTAGCGATCTTGTTTTCCTTTCAGAGAAAGGGAGTAAGAAAACTTCCAAAAATGCTCTTGAGGATGTGCTAGATCCTTGAGATTGAGGGTGCCCTATGAGAAGGGTATTTTGGTAATTTGGATAGTGAAATCTAATAAAAGGGTATTTTGATAAATTAGAAATAATTCCTATGTGGAATTAGGTGAGTAAGTGAATAAAATCCCAAATTGATATTTATGTGGAGATATGGGATTAATAATTCATGAAATGAGAACTTTGGTAATTTAGAGTGATTCCATAAAGGAATTTAATTATGGAAAATAGGAAAAATGGTGGATATTAAATTATTTGAGGAGAATAATTATATTTTTCCGAAGTTGGTGAATTAATGTGGTAATGCCACATGGAGGGATGAGATTAAACTTGGAAGCCAAGGTTAGTGTCTTGTTGTGACACTTGGCATCTTGTGGTTCAAGTATAATTGGGGTGATTTAATTAAATGCAAAAGAAATGTTAATTGGTCTTTCAAGCATTTAATGAGAGGCATGATTATATGGATTAAATAAAATCCAAAAGAAAATGGTAAATGGTCACCATTAATGCCTTGAAAAATATGGAGATTTTATTAAATGAGAAAGAAAGCATTTATGTCTTTCAAAGTGGTCTCTCATGTGATGGTGGAAAATGGTCCCATTAAATTTAAATGGGAAAGAAATGAGAAATTGGGAGATGGTGGCTAGGGACACATGGCATAATCTTGTGAATCGAGAATAGGCTATTACATGAAATTCAAATTGGTGAATTAATGGTCTTTCAAGTGTTAAATGCAAGCCATGATGTTGTTCCCTAAAAAGAAAATGCAAAAGAAATGGAAATTAGTCACTCATTTATGAGTGAAAATGGGAGGATTTATTTAAATGAGAAAGAGTGAAATTAGTCACTCAAGTTGATTTGTTGAAATTAGTCAAAATAAATATTTGAGAAAATGGCTAATTTTGGTATTGGAAGACTAAATGATCCAAGGGTTAGGATCAAGTCTTGAAAAGGTGAGATATATCCAATGGCTTATATTTAAGTCTTGAAAATGGATATGAAAATAGTCTCATTAAGTAAATGAGAAATAAATGAAAAATGCAAGAGATCTAATGGGTGAGATGCATTCTTGAGAAGGAGAATAAATCCAAGGGTGGGGATTTAAAGAGAGTAAATGGCATGGATTTCCAACCTATTTAAAAGTGTGTTTTCTCCTAGAGAGAAGTCTTGTTTATTTGAAATGGATGGTTGAGATTAAGTCTCCCTTAAGCACATGGATTGTGCTTTAAATGGATGGTGAAAATACATTCTTGAAATTGGAAAATGGTAGTATATAAGGGCAAGTATGGAAGACTTGTTTACCCTTTGGCCATTTGAATGAAAGAAAGAGAGAATAAGAAAGAAAAGAAAGAAGAAATGAGAGGAAATGGAGAAGAAATGAAGAAGGAATCAAGGTAAGTCTCATTCTTCTTCTCCTTATTTAGTGTTCTTGTATGTAAGGAAAGTAAATATCTTTTGGAATGCCATCTTAGATGGGAGATAATGAAGATGGAAGCTCTCTTGAAATGGAGATTTAAATATTCAAGAAGAGGTAAGGGATGGCCCCATGGGAGGGTGGCCTTGCAATGGGTTGTAAATATGTTTCATAAATGTATATGTTGCATTTGGCATGTTCTTTTATGTTCATGAGACTTATGGCCATAGGTTAGTTTGAGAACATGGTTGAAATGGTGGGTTGATGCCTCTAACCTTGGAGGGTTGTGAGGGAAAAGAAACCCAGCCACACTTGCATGCATTTGGCATCATATAAACTTGTTATTTTCATATTTATTTGGCATTGCACCCTTATTGAGCTTAATAGCTCATGAGGTTTTTACCCTCACATGTAGGTTGTGAAAGCATGGTAAAGTCAAGGCAAAGTGAAATGGAATGGGAAAGCATGGAAGAAGATTCAAGTGTATATTTTGGCTTATGGAAGCTTATGTGTTTGGTTTATGTAATGTAAATTTGTTGTTAGTTGAAGTGTATGTTGTATTTATACAATGAGATAGTGGCTTATGGCACGTTGGTGCCTAGGTTGAGTGAGGTCTCATTTGGTGTGTATGGTGGGAAGCACTAAGAAGTTAAATCCTATGATTTTTGGTTGGAAAAATAGTGGGTGTTTGATGTATGTTGTGGAGACATCAAGAATATTGTTTAAGCCTTAATTATGGAAAAATAAAGGCAAATTTGAAGGAAAGTGAGGTATTTTATTTATTTTTAATTTCTGGAAAAATTAGGCTTTAAAGGCCCAAGAGAAAAAACAAAAAAAAAAGTTACAGCAACCAGCAGCATCCAGCAGCAGCCCCGCGCACGCAGGCAGGGCCGCGCTCGCAGGCGGCAGCGGTCGCGCGCGGCCGGTGCCCAGCGGGGCCCCGGGCGTGCTAGCGGGCCCCGCCGGCCAAATTTTTTTAAAATTTTGGAATTTTGGGAAATTAAGGGGCATTTTTAAATTGGTTTTGGGCCCCGGAGGAATTTTCAAAATAAAGGGATTTTTCGGGCATTTTTGGAGAAAATGTCGAAATTTTGGAAAATTGAAAAATTGAGTTTTTCCTTCAAATTTGGTAATCAATCAATGGATTGATTTAAATGGTGATTTTATGGAGCCCGGTGAAAATTCTTGAATGGGAAAAAAATTAAAAATAATTGAGAAAATGGCGATTGGGCGTCTGAATGAGATTTTCTTTATAGCCAATGCGGTGTGGCTAAAGCCCAATTTTGCTAGTGAATCCTGGGATTCAGGGAAGGGAATGATGAGTCTAGTTCCCACCTAGGGCGTTTCGTCTTGAAACATAGTCCACCCTTCGCCAAAGGCCGGGCAGGTGGTCAATTCGGGTGATTATTCACGAGTAACACCCGTAAGTGGGAACGGGGCGTTACACAAACTGACGCCAGTCTACATGGGTAGACTCCTCAATCTCAGGAGTAAGAAGTTTGGGAAAAGTCTCCCCGGGGCACTGGGATTCTAGGTGAGTGCGAGCCAAGTAAAAGCCATACTTTAAAAAGCCTACAGCGTACATCCCCTTCTTATCTTGGCAGTCAACAGAGAGGCGATATTTCCTCACCGCTTCAGCCCTAATAGTGGCCCTCTCTGTTGATGAAACCTCATGGGCCTACTTGCGGCTTATCTCTAGCTTAACCAGAAGCAAGGAGTGTTTATGAAGAAGACCCTCATGCATTACCCTCAATTCGTCCTTCTCTTGCTCCAAAGCCTCCAGCTGGTAGCGCAACTCCTAGATTTCCCCTTGGAGACCCGAGGTGCCAACCTCAACCTCAAATAACTGAGCACGCACCCTCTCTAGTTCTACCTCTATGTTCCGCTTCCCTGTCGCCGCCCGTCGCACGTGACACTTTAGCTCATGGTGTTCTTCATTCCAAGCGAACTAGCAATTTCTCCACTCCAACATCTGGACCTCCACTTGTTCACGATATGCCCTTTCTCGTGCGTTGGAAGCAATAATCCCTTGAGTCCCCTACATAAAGAAAATGGCCAATCTGAGAGGTTGTCTAAAAATCCTTGTGCGAAAAGAGGAAGAGAAAATCAACTTACCTGCACTAGGTGCTACTTGGCTTCATCCCTGGCCTGGGTGTGGTTTCCACCAACAAAACGTCGCTCATCTCGAGGAAGAATGGTGGAATAGATAAGACGGGCACCAATCCCAGGTTCGAAAATAGAGTCTGTTTCTAGCACCCCAGTTGATACTTGAAAGTCCGGCCCATAAAGCTTGGTACCGTCCTCGAGAATCATTATATGCCTCACTTCGCCTAGATGAGGAAGGATGGGAGGTGATCCCAGAGACCTCTCGCTGTCAAGGCGCCGACAATCCTTCCTAAATTTACAAACAACATAATGTAACTAATGCTTGTTAATAAGAGCCAATGTGCTCATATGCACATATATATCTCTAACAAGTGAACTATTTTAATCATATGGAATGAGAAAGTATTAACATACAAAAATGGGCCATCAAATATATTTATGGAACAATCTTATGAGTGAAAAACCACAGCGAAGGAAATACAGAAAATAAACAAACGAAAAACAATAACTGTAAGGAATGATTCCCCCTCCCCCCCCCCCCCCCCCACCGCACCCCACCCCACCCCACCCCCACCCCCAAAAAAAATGCAACATATAGCATTATCAAGTCTACAAAATCCCAGATTCCTCGTCGTATTACTGATTGATAAGAAAAACAAAAACAAAAAATACCATAAAACTAAAATTCAACAGTTGCAAATTCACTAAATAGTAACATAACAAAACATATCAAAATCCAACAAACCCAAACATAAACCTCCTAAAGCTAATTCTTCGGAAAACACACTAGCAACCCGCAAAACCAAAATTAGAAGACCCAAAACACAAATTATTCAAGAAAAACTGAAAAAGTAATTAAACATTATTGTCATGAATTTGATTAGCCTTTGCCCACCAAATTAAAAACAAAACTAAACAACATAAAACATATTAAACCTTAATCTCAGAATTGGTATCAGCTACAAATTACAAAAACAAAAAAGCACAAATAGTTGTCACATTGGAAGATGAGCAATCACATCAATTAGATATATCGTTTATACAGCACTGAAACAAATATATCATATAGCACTCACAGTCGCCAAGCTACGTACCTTGTATTATGCACGCACAGTGCATAAGCCTTACCATCTATTTTGCACTTCTTATTTTTCATTTTGTTATCAAGTCACACCATTTATCGCTTTGTGTAGCAGTTAAAGGTGATGCAATGATTTCGTGGCATGCCACAAAGTTACGTACTGCTTTACCATCAAATTTCAAGTACATTCATGTTCCTTTTTTTTCCTTTTCAAAATGTTTAGAAATTAATATTTGCAGGCACTTAATGTATTTACTAAGTCTAAGAACTCATAAATAGCAACTAATAGAATTTCACAATGAGATTCATACCCCTGTGCTATTATAGTCGTAACTCTTGTGCAGATCATGCCTCAGCCTCAGAGGACCATTCCTAGTACTTTTTTCTATTGATTGACATAATTCTATAATCTGGACATAAAGTTTTAGCTGTTATTCGAATAGTGGGGATGAAATTAGCGTGCTCAACCAATTTATTTATGAATTAGGAGTGAATGTTGTTTGAAAAAAGAATTCATAATACAACAAGACATCAAAGAAACAAAATAATGAATAATACAACATAACTATGAAGAAACCAACACAGAAATATGCAATTACTTGTTGAAAGTGTCGAATAGATAAAAACCACATAATGAGGGAAAATAAAAAAAAAAATGAAATTGCTACAACGAAAAACAAGAAATTTAGGTTTAATTAACTTTCGTATGTAATATATTTGTATATAGAAGTAGATATTCAACAGAAACGGTCCCATAGAAAATGCAAAATTTTATGGATATGTTGATGGAAAGGCAAGCAATCAAATAAAGTCAATGTCGTTCCATTGAAAGGAATCGATTCAATGTCCTAAATGCATGAATAGCATGAAATTACCTTCTGCTACCAGTAACACCACTGTGGAAGAATAATACCTCATACTTCTCCGGAAAAGATCTTCAGCGGGCGTAGAGGCAACGAGAGGTTGCGGCTGGAGGCAACGACAGCGTTAAGGTGATGGCAGCGTTGAGGCAGTGGAGGCAATGGGCTGGAGTGATTGATGCTCAAAAATGTCAAAATTTTATTATATTTATACTCTTAGTTTAATCTGAAAATTGGTTTTAATTGAATATTTATATGCAATTTGTGGTTATATGCAAGTTTAAAAAATTAATATAAAAATATATAAAAAATAGTAATAATAAAATAAATATAATATAATATAATACCTATATAAATATAAAACACATATATATTCCATACATATACATGCGTGCATGCCTTATAATATACCATAAAAGCATATATAATATATAACATATGTTCACTTGAATTAGAAGCAACATGCGTGATGCATAACATATATAATATATTAATAATATCCTCAATTGCTTGCAGCATGAATCAGTGGGCTTGGAGGCCGAATTCAACAATTTAATCAAGCCTAAAGAGCAGCCCAGCTCGTGGAATTAGCAATGCACATCAACTTTCGCACGCGATCCCAACTTTGTAATTTAATTAAAATTAAAGGGGCATTTCAACTAGGGTGTGATGCTATACACAAGAGCTTATTTCAAGCAGATCACGCGTTTCCATGCCTCATAAAGCCATTTCAAAACAATACACGATATTTTGTCAGAGCATGCACAAATGAACGTGGTGGCATGCGACGTAATTTCTTCTTTGACGAGGGCTATTTGTAGAATATATACATATATATATATCAATCGTCAACTTTAAAAAAGAAAAGACCCCCATCCGCCATTTCTGCAAGAATAAGGGGGCGACCAACACTGTTCTTCTTGTTTTTTCTTTGAGTTGTTCTTTTTGTTTCCGTTCAACGCACTGTTTTGTTCTTTTCATTTTGTTCTTCCAATACACTGTTCTATTTCATTTCAGTTATTTTCATTTACATTTCTACTCACATATTTACATTCTGCAACTTTAATTTCTTGCACTTTAATTTCAGTCATTTAAATACTGCAATATAACCTTTGTTTCTGTATTGAATAATGGAGATGTGTGGCTAAGCTTAAACTTGGGCCAAGGCAAGGACTGTGTCCAATGCCACTGCTTACCCAAGAGAGCCGAACTCCTTATGAATTAACAATAGGTTGATTTTAATTGGGCAGAGTGTAAACTGAATCTATTGGTGTGGATTGAAGCGTGATCCTAAACTAGAGTCTCCATGCCATGTATGGAGGTTACTTAAATTGGAAATTGTTTTCATACCCAAACTCATTTGATTAATCTGAATTATTGATCTCTGTTCATTAATTGCAATCCAATTTATGGTAATTACTTAATCTAGACTCTCTCATGCCATGTATGGAGAGTGCTTAACTTAGAATTATCATTATCTGGAGTTGTGATTATTGGAAGAATCTCAAGGTATGTTAAGTGTATTTTGATTTATGATAGTTGCTTAATCCAGACTTTCCCATGCCATGTATGGAAAGTGCTTAACTTAGAGCTATCATCATTTTGGAATACAGTTAAGTGCATAGCCTCAATTTTAATCCGTCGATATTAAGTATTTTGATATCTCTTTGGTAAATCAGTGGGCTGGCATATAAATTGCTTTGTCCCAAGATTGCCTTCCATACACAAACATCATCTTTTTAATCTTGAAAAAAACAAATCGTTCAGCTGGACTAGTTTGACAAACCCGTTCAGCTCCTAAAAATCTTTCACCGCATTTCATTTCCGTTTTGATCTCCTAGTGAATTGACCTGGACTTACCCAGAAAATTAAATTGTGTTACAGCACACACTCGTACACTAGCGAGTATAAATGCCTTGTGCCTGCGCGCTTGTTTCTTCTTTATTTATTTTGTATATGTTTGTTTGAAATAAATGAACAAGGTTAAGCATAGCCAATTTTGGCGCTGTTGCCGAGGAGATCGGTGATGGAATTATTGCTGCGAAAAAAACATTGTAGTTTAGTTTCTTTTATTTTTGTTGTTATAAGTAATGCATGAATAGGTTAGGTAAGATTCATGAACCATTAATTGATATCATTGATTGTTAGAATTCTTATTTGCCTTTGATTTGTCACTGTCATATTTACTAATGTCTCATTATTTTGATTACATGTCTATGTTTGGAAATGCGTTTGGTTATCCCGATCCCATAGAGAAAAATGAGTCTAGACCTCTTAGGGATTATTTGCACCCTCCCGAGCAACCAACTCCATCTTGCATCAAACATTCGGTCAGTTCTTATAGTCTCAAATTCGACCCGCGTTGTAATACCCCTAGAGCCCAAAGAAGTTAGTATATATCAAGTATAGTGTAAGAAAGAAATCAACACCAGCTAGATACCTTTTGGGCTGAATGCAGGTAAAGAACTCCAGGGTTAAGCATGCTTGACCTAGGGAAATCCAATGATGGGTGACCCCCTTGGGAAGTTCACGTAGGCCCATCAGGATAAGTTGTTCTGGTCCTTCCTATCGCTCGATGCGAGATGTTACAGGTGGTATCAAAACCGACCCTTGGAGAAGGCGGTCCAATGAGGGTAGGGAGTGGCACCAAGGCTCGAGGGCCTGTACAAGGAGCGACTTCTGGTAGGCTTCTAGGATGGTAGCCTCCAAAGGGGAGAAGGTCTGGGACCAGTTGTAAGGTCGCATGACGAGGACGTCATGTGCTCTTAGGGGGGAGAATGTAATACCCCGAGAGTCCAAAGAAGTTAGTATATATCGAGGATAATGTAAGAAATGAAATAACACCAGCTGGATACCTTTTGGACTGAATGCAGGCAAAGAACTCCAGGGTTAAGCAGGCTTGATCTGGGGAAATCCAATGATGGGTGACTCTCCTAGGAAGTTCGCTTAGGCTCATCAGGATAAGTTATTTCGGTCCTTCCTATCGCTCGATGCGGGATGTTATACGCGTACTACCCAATTGTCATCCTTAGATCCTTTAAGAAATCTTGTCAATTCACAATCGAGTTTCAATGAGGATGATGAACTTAGAGCTAGGTTGGATTCTGTAACCCAGAAGGTGGAGTTGTTAGAAAAAGAAAATTTTCAAAATTTTTATGAGATAGAGGTTAGATGTTCGGTGTGTGAATCGTCAAGTCATAAAACAGATTTTTGTCCTAAAATACCTATTTTGAAGAATATTGTGAGTAGGCAAAATTCTGATTTTTACCCACACCACATCGAGGATAAGTTCCATTCTTTTCAGAGTCAAGGGGATGATTCTTATTTGTCGGGTTACGACCCAAATCTTTATACTAATTACCCCAGCTCCTATAACCATTTGAATTATCCATGGAGCAATTACTCTGCGTTCCAATCTCATGAGTCTTTCCCTCCATCACCTTACCAATTTGAATTAGAGTAAGGTTTACATCCAATGTTTATCAGTCTCCATATGAGAAATCTTTAGAGGATACCCTTCAGGAGTTCATGGAAGGTCAAAAAAATTTTGAGCAAATGGTCGAATTTCAAAAACAAACCATTAGGGCCACAAGTGACATTTTAGAACAATTGTCCTTGTTAACACAGTCCTTGAGCATGAGTGAGCCTGGTGAGTTTCCAACCCAACCCAATCAAAATTTTGTAGGTCAATGTCTTAGGAAGGAACTCTCGTCCAGTGATACCATAGGTCATGAACCAATCCAGCCTATGCCCAACCCTAGGAGTGATGAACCAATTGAGAGACTCGATGACCCTAGGATGGTACGAGCAATCATAAAAGAAAAAATGGACCAAAATGAAGCAAGTTTAGAAGAAGAAGCCCAAGAGAAAGAAGATGATAGAAACCAAGAGGAGAAATCTAAAGATGTCATAGGTTTATCCAAACTTGAGCCTAAATTTATGTTCCTTAGGTTGGTCTATGTAGGGGATTAAATTAAACCAGACATGTGTGAGGTGTTTGTGCAAATTAATATGCCACATTCTGATGTAATAGATCCAACACCTCTGAATGAAACATTTTCAAAATTCATTAAATGCTTTTATAAGAAAAATCCAATTGCATCATTTTGAAAATAATGTTATAAGTGGTTTAAAGCATGTAATCATTGTTGTGATTCGAAGTGCAACCACTTATTTGATCCTTAACTGGAAGAAAAGGAAAAAGCAATAGAAAAAAAATAATAAGAATAAAAGGCTATTAGTTTTGCCTTCATGTAGTTGTTTTTTATTTTGAATGTGTGTTTTTTGTTAGAGAGTTCTTTTGTAAGTTTGGCATTCCTCTTTAACATTCACTAGTTTATGCTTCTTCTTTTTTTTAGTTCAAGTTTTGAAATCCACTATGAGCATATGGATCTTTTCTGTATTGAAGACACCAGGTACTCCTAATCTCAACTTTTTATTATGTCTAAGCATATTTCACCATCCAAGTATTCCAAATTTTTGTGTTATTGTGCTTAAGAACAATACACAATCCAAGTTGGGGGGTGAGGTATAATTGATTCATGCTTAATTGTGGTTGTTTATTTGATTTATTTTTGATAAAAAAATATATATATACTTGCTGGTGTTTGATGTGTTAATTTTTCTTAGTATTATGTGGCTTTGTTAATTAGGCTTTAGCAATTCTAATTCTTTTGAAAAAAAAAAAAAAATGAGCTTTGTAACATTCGAATGAACTCTAGCACATTCGAATGGCCCATAAGTCCTTAGTGCACATTTTGCCAAAACCATTCGAATGTTCTTAAAGTCATTCGAATGTCCATGAAATTCATTCGAATGTCAGCACTGTTGCATTCGAATGACCAGCTAAATCCCTTCACAAATAAGATTACTGTTTAAAATTCATTAAAATGAATTTTGCTTACATTCGAATGAGGCATCCATTTCTTGACTTGGACTCCAAAGTGATCCAAAATTAGAATAGAATGACTTTTGAAATCCGCAATCATGACTTTTACTAACTCACTTTTCCCATCTTAACACCTCACCTCACCTCACCTCATTACTCCTTAGCATACCTTTTATGCCATAATTACTTTTACTAACTCATTTTTTTCCATTTCTAACACCTCACCTCATTACTCCTTACCATACCTTTAATTAATTTATGTCATGATTACTTTTACTAACTCACTTTTCCCCATTCCTAACACTTCACCTCATTACTCCTCATAATTAACCTTATTACTCCTCATAATTAACCAAAGCCATACCCTCATAATTAACCTTAAGGCCATATCCACATAATTAACCTTAACTTCATAATCCCATTTTAGACTTTACATAATCCTGAATTATCGAATTAATAATTATCGAGATACTTAAAATCCAAGATTGATAACTCAAAGTTACTTGATAAGTACATTTTTGCTCTAGTGCCCTCACAGGACCTTTGTTTCATCCCGATACCACTTTAGGGTTGTTCCTTACATAAAATCGAAACCCTTTCAGGGTTTCGATGACTTTCCGAAAGTCTCTTACAACCATTCAATTTTTTAGGCTGTATCTTACTTGTACTAAAAATTGTTCCCATTTTGATTGCTTTCAGCATTATAAATCTCGTCACACCCCGAACCCGTTGGGAGGCTCCCATCTAAAGACACCTGTCCAGAACATCACAAGATACACATACATACATCTATTTCATGGTATCATTTCAGTTAAGTATCGGAAGGCCTGCATGAGGGAGCTCCCAGCATGTCTTCTAACTATCCTTGTGTTGACCATCCAATGCCTACTCATTCTATAAGAAAGAGAACGACCAAAGAGTGCAGGATAATATCCGCATAAAACTCTAATACTTAAGTCAAATATTTATATTTACTGAAGACTTAGATATAATATTGAATTTAGTACCAAAGATATACATTTTTTAAAATGAGTATTAAATCTATTTATAAAAAATATAAGAATTTGTGATAAGTATTCTTAATATTTTAAAATTAAATAAAATTAAAACTCTCATAAATAATGCCTATTCTTCACAAAATTCTTAAAGAACTTTTCAAATCATGTTCGCGCTTCATTCATTCAGACCCCCCAAGGGATATTTATTGGGCAACTTTCGGGAAGCCCTGTCTCCTGGAGTTAGTCACAATCTTCAAGAGAATATGATCTGCTCTTGAAAAATTATGGGAGACTGAACATTTTTATGTTTCCGACAGACTATTCAGTCTTTCAAAAATCGTTTTTGGCTTTTGTTTTGAATACTTTATTTTTTAATTTTTTTTTATCTTTTTAGTAAACTTTTACTCATGATACATCACATATAAATCCTTAATAATATTTTTAAATTATAAAAAAATTAATTATAAATAACTTAAATGACATAAAATATAAAAAAAATTTAAGTGAGTCCAAAAACCCAAATCCTAAGGCTACACTGGAAGGCTCTTAACGGAGTTTGGACCGCCGAGGAAAAAAAAATGGGTGGCATCTGGGACATCACAGAAATAGACACGTGTCTGTCTGACAATAGCCGTTGCCTTACATGTTGGCCACGTTTTATCACACTTGTCCTTCGCTCTTTTCTTCCTTCAAAGCTTCTATTTCTATCATATTATCATCATATCATATATATTAGTACTCTCGTCAGTTGCCCGTCAATTTGTGTCCCACTGCAAACGGTTTGTTTAACTTCAATTGTTGTCAGTCAATCTGATAAGTTGCAATGGCCAAGAATAAAAGAATAGTATTCTCCCGGCCGGTATTATTAAGGTGGGGCGTGGTAATTGTGGTGGCGGCGATGGTGGTCACTGCCACCGGTGCGGTGGCGAAGGAGGAGGAGGACAGCAAGTATGTAGAGGGGAAGGTGAAGGTAGAAGAGGCGCGAGGGAAGGCCGGAGAGACTGGAAAGGAGGCGAAAGAGGCATCAGAGTCATGGACGGAGTGGGCTAAGGACAAGCTCTCCGAGGGACTCGGGTTCAAGACCACTGATGAAGAGTCGGCGATGCACGACACTACTGCCGAGGACGCCTCTCAGCAGGCCAAGAACACCGAAGACAAGATTAGGGACGTTGTTCCCGGTACTTCTTAAATTTTTGGGCGCAATAACATTAGTGCTTTATATATATATATATATCAATAGTACTACCTAAATTAATTAATGGTCGTGTCAACACATGACAAGATGATGTTGCAGGAGCTGCAGAATGCAGTACAGAGAAAGCCCAGGAAGCGGAGGATGCTGCGGCGGAAAAGGCTAGGCAGGTGAAGGAAACGGCACAGAAGGCAGAACAGATGAAGCAAAGGGCCGGCGAGAGGGCGGAGACGGTCAAGGGGAAAGCCTATGAGAACGCAGAACAGACGAAGCAAAGGGCCGGCGAGACGGCGGAGGCGAGTCAGACTGCTCAGGAGGCCAAGGATAAGGCAAAGGAGAAGGCGGAGACGGCGAAGGAGAAGGCAGCGAGGCAGGCGGAGGAGGCGTACAGGAAGGCGGAGGAGATGACGAAGAGGGCAATGGATGAAAGCCAGAAGAAGGCCAAGGAGGGTTACGAGGCGGCGAAAAGCAAAGCTGGGGAGACTCTGGAGGCAGCCAAAAGCAAAGCTGACTCCACCAAAGACACCATCGCCTCCAACTACGAAGCTGCCAAGCAGAAATCCTCAGAAATCAAGGATGATTTGTCCACCGGACGAGGTGATCGGGACGATGAGCTTTGAGCTTCCTTTACCTAAAATTTACTCTTTTACCTACAGCTTTGTGTGTTTTTTTTTTCCCGTTCTTTTTCGAGGCAGCATCCATGACAGAGACTTATATGTTAATTAGGCAGCGTGTGGTTTATTTATTCGTCCGTTACATTGTGATGAATGTCTTACTGCAGAAGCTGTAGCCATCAGCATGCTCGTAATTAATGTTTCCGTCTCTGATTGATGAGAATCTTCCACACCTTATAATTCATGTCGGCACAAAGTTACGAAATTAATTGAGTTTTTTTAAACTTATTGAAATCGATTTTTCTTTTTTTATTAGTGAACTCACTTAAAATGTTTTGTGAATAAATTAATGAACTCACTTAAATATTTAATAAGTTAATTAAAATGGAACAGATCACATAAATTTAAAAACTATTGATTTTCCTGGCACTACTCTTCGTAGTAACTTCTACACCCTTTTTGCAAAAGAATTTATTTTTAATTTTTAATTTTTAATTTTTATTTGAAAAAGTAATTTCATTTTAATTTCAAGAAGTCAATGCCATCAAAGATGGAATTAGAAAATGAATTTGACATTTTGTTCATAAATCAATTTTGTAGAGAATACTTTCTACTTTTTAAATTAAATTATTATACAAAGGGTGTTTTAGAAAATAAAAGTAAATAAAGTTATAATATTGAATTTATTTTAATTTTAAATTTTTAAAATTTAATTAAAATTTAATTAAAATTTTATATTTTAAGTTCTCCCAAACATGAGAATAAATTGTGTTTAAATTTTACATTTCAAATTCATTCCTTATATAATATATAAGTAAAATAATTAAGATAAAAATTAATTGATTTCTATGTAATTATAGATGAGATAAGCTCTTTCCTTAATTAATAAAAGGGATTTGGGTGAGATAAAATTAAAATTAAAGTTTTAATATTTGTTCCTTTAAATCTTATTAGTTAAGGCTCTCTCCATATAAATAAAGGTACTTATATAAGGTATTATAGATATATAAAAAAAAATTAGAGAGCATATCAAATATCTTGAGTTGAGTTTGGATTATCAAAGTGGTTATGGACATTTGGGTGCGTTGTGGCATGTTTTTCATCTTGAAACGTAAAGAAGGCTGATAATATGATGAGTCTTAAAGGTCTACTTTTGCAATTAGTACGATGCTTGGGAGATCTAGTGAGTTTATAAATTCGGTGATATGGTAGTAGAGGTTGTCATTGAGGTGGTTGTCCACGTTGTGTTTGATTTTGAGGATGCTTTGATAATAAGATTTAAGAAAAACTTCAATGAACCTTGACAATGAGTTTTTAAATAAAAAATATTTGTTTAAAATTGAAATTAGGATATAAATTGAGTAAGACTGCTCATCAATTAATTAACATTTCTTTTATCCGAGTAAAGTTCAAATGTTAATCAAGTAATTATAATTACGTTTGGAAATTCAGTATAGGCTAACTTTCAAATAGAAAATTGAATATTTGTAATTGAGTAAGACATGCTAGGTCTTGAAAAATTAATCAATAAATATTTGACCTTAATAGAGAAATTATCCTTAATATTATTGTCAAAATATAATAATTGAAACTTATTTGGAGTGAAGGAAACTGTCGTCAGAAGCTATATGAGATATTGACACCCAAAAGCATAGCTGTGGAAAGAAGGCACCTCACGGAGAGAACTAGTCTCTCGGAGAGAAGGAACCTCACAGAGAGAACTGGTATCTTGGAGATAAGGCACCTCGCGGAGAGAAGCTGGTCTCTCGCAGGAAGGGCTTCTTGTGGAGAGAAGAGTTGGGCCTCTCAGAGAAATTAGCTGGCCGAGTCCTCGATTCTATTGACGGCTCTCGGAGGAGGTCTGATACACCTCCCAGAGAGGAATAGGTTAGCTTCCAGAAATGAAAAATGCCTCTTTCGATAAGGTGCTTCAAGGGCCTTGGAGAGAACATGGGTTCTCTCGGAGGGACACGATTGACCTGATCTCAAATTCCGAAAGAGATACAACACAAGATAAGGGTTAGAAGGCTTGCGAGAAAGATATCCAGCGAAGACCCTCTATAACACCCATTTTCCTAGAACTGCCCGAGAAGAGGTGCTACTAGGGAAAATACAATAAAACTATCTAATAATATGAAATCTAATACTATAAATGAATATCTCAATCAACTGAAATGAAAACTCTGAGTCAACATAAACTGAAAACCATAAATTCTGTCTAAGGGACAATCCCTCAACTGAAATATAAAATAAATTTAACTGACAAGACATTATAAAACTCAACAACTCCCAAACATATTTGATCTTGAGCAGCTCCACGTACACACACTACTGACCACTACTGATAGGCCTCATATTTAGTACTTCCCCGCTAGGACTGGAATGGTGAAGAGTACAAGGTGAGCTACAAAGCTCAGTAAGTAATAAGATGAAAAGAATAACTGAAGTTGAATTGAAAAATATCGAAACTGAAAAAAATACTAACTGAACTTGTACTGAGCATAATCACTGTCTGTTTGCATTCACACAAATGTAATGCACATAAACTATAAATTAAATGCAGGTATGCAACTTTAGCACATAGGGCCACATAACTGTAAAACATACCTGTCTGATTTGAATCATGCATATATAAAAACTGTAAGCAGATACTGTGGGCCTAGCTGCTAGCCCCCTGGTCGTCACCAGGCAGGCAACTCATAATTGAGCTGAAACTGAAACTAGTGAGATTCCCGCAGACTAGCCGCCTAGCGCGCATATTGTAATGCAATGCTCACATACATGCTGACACACGATATATAGTGCTCCATATAAAATCATGCTCAATGCTCACACCAAAATGTATGCACATAATCTTACAGAATAATGCTAATCATGTCATAATAAACTACACATGTAATCTGATCTTCAATATTTTGGCATACAAAGATTCTGTAATTTCTAAGTATTGGCGTATTACATTTATCATAAATGTTATGGGTTTTCAATACTGAGGGTATTTATTATTTGATTAAATAATAATAGAAATTGGAGTTCACTGATCAGCAATTTAATTAACAGAGGGACTCATTCGTATGCGAAGAGAAACATCCGAATGTGAACAAGACATTCGGATGCTAAATAAAGCATTCGGATGAAAAGCGTAGCACTTGGGATGCATTTGAATGAGGAAGGGATCATTCAGATGACACATGAAGGTATTCGGGCATTGGCTTAAGCATAAAGGAATCATTCGAATAGGAAGGAAGAACATTCGGATGATATCAGAAATTCATTCGGATGATACCACTATAGCATTCAAATCCTACTCACAATCTTCGGAATCGAATGAAATTCATTCGAATGCTACTCACAAATCTCTGAAATCCGATGAAATTCATTCAAATGGGAGGGCTTACATTCGAATGCTAGATGATACAAAGCACAGGCTATTCAGATCTTCTAACGACTCAGTCGAATGCTAGATGATACAAAGCACAAGCTATTCGGATCTTCCAATGACTCATTAGAATGACAAAGCAGACTCATTCGAATGCTAGATGATACAAAGCACAGGCTATTCGGATCTTTCAACGACTCATTCGAATGACAAAGAAAACTCATTCGAATGACACACTCAAAACTTTAAAAACACGATAAGATGATACGATAACACTGAGAATTCATTCGGATGCCTCAAAACTCATTCGAATGACACAAGGCTCATTCGAATGTCTGGAATCTTATAAGAAATAAAACTCATGATAATAGAGACTACATCTTGAATCAAGACTTAACATTACTACACCATTTCGAAAGAAATCTTAGGAGAATAATCCCAATTGACATGAACTAACATAGGGATAAATCAAAGATCGTTTCTGAAAGAAAACGCTGTAAGAATTATGCATCACTTATCAAACTCACTAGATACTGATATAACTGTGTATGTACATAAGCATGTAAACACAACTGATAAAGATTTGGGAACAAGAACGAAGAGTCTTCTTTAATCTAAGAATGTATGCTAACATGATTTGGAGATCATATTTAAAAGAATTGTTACAAAGAATCATGCATATCTTCTTCATGCACTCACTGTTATACGCATATATATATATACGTGCACTGTCTGTAACAACTGAAACTCAACAAAGAGTTACTGAAAAACTGAGATTTAATACTGAATCATGATCCCGTAAGAATGATTTACATGGATAGATACTTGCTCAAGGAAGCCTTTGATATGCTAATCTAAACACGCATATAGGTATATATAAACTGGCTGCTAAACTGTGTATCAAACGAGAGTCTTAAAAATTCTGAAAACGAACTATCATGATCTTGTAATGGAAGGGATTACAAGGAGAATACTTGCCTTAATTTTCTTAACTGGATTGCAACGATTACAAAGCAACTTCTCCTATGCTAGACATTGCTGGAACTTCTTCTATCTTATGTTCTTCACACGACGTGAAGAAACTTATGGCCATCAAGCTATATATATAGGCATAAGAAGCCCTAGCCCATAACTCAATCTCCTTTTATAATTGGGAATCCTTCTCCTACTACCACTAGGAGACTCTCAATTCAAACCCATCTCACGCATGGATTCTCACTCTCCCTTAAATACATAATCTCACTTAATTAATAATAAGAAGAAATTATTATTAAGACTCTTAATTAGTAACTAAACTCTGGAATTACCTTCACGCCCTTACATTTTATTCTTAAATAATTAAATGCCATTAAATGCTATTTTTTTTCTTCAAAAATCTCTAAATTGCCACATTAAATATTTAATTGGCAAAAATGCTTTTAACTAATTCTAAATAAATTCTAGGCTCTCTAACAGGTCGTTACACCCTTCGACGGTCAAGTTAGTATGCAGGGAAAGGAAAAGCCGGGGGAAGAAACTTATGGACTTCAGAAAGGGAAATTTGAGAGAATCGAGATAGGTTATCAGATATTTGGATCCCGCCAATCGTGTTGTGTCTTGCCTTTTATAGAAGTCTGGGTTCCAATGATTGATTGAGACATGTGTCCAACGACCTTATTGTTCTCTTAGACAGACTTCTCCGAAAGGCTTCTCGAGAAAAAAACCTTCTCCAAGAGCTGGCCTTTCAGGATCTTTCTTCCCGAGAGATCTCTCTCGGAGAGAGAGAGAGGGTACGACATTTATAATCAAGTGAAGAAATGTTTTAGTTCAGTAACAAGTATTGTACTCAACTAACTATTTCTTTTATCGAGTAAAAATAGACCCTTTCTCTGAGAGGGAGTTCTCCTAGAGAAGGTAACAATCATGGGAGAAAAAGTTCTCCTGGGAGTGGAAGTTCTCCTAAAGAACTATCCTATGCATCAGGTGGAGTGTTCTCCCAGGAAAGTCACAGGTAGATCCGTTTCCCACACAACTTTGACCTACATTGTCCCACACAATGTGGCTTACTGGATAATGTGGCCTGCTTACAATAGGCCCTTCTTCTTTTGAGGGACTTTCCCCCATGGGGGTTTCTCACCAGGGTCTTTTTGAGCTTAACTCTAGGACAACCATGTATGTCTAGGTCAATTGCTCTTCTTATAGCTGAAAAAGTCGTGCACCTCCCTATACATGCATGTCGTGTGTCCCAGTCATAACTAAAGGGTATAAATATCCCTTAACCCTTCAACTTCTGGACTTTTCTTCTAACCTTTGCACGACCTATACCCACACAACTCTTATTTTCCCAAAGTATCCTTTACTTCTCTCGAACGACCTTTATTGCATACTTCACTCACTACTTCATTTGCCAACATCTGCATTTCTACTTTACTATGGCAGCATTTGACTTAAGCATTGGAAGGACTATGCGGGAGAAATCCCCACATGCTTTCTAATTGCTTTTTGGCTTGCAAACATTTCTTCGAGGTACATATCAACTTTCCTTGACAATGAAGACTCACCTGAACAACCTTTTCCTGGACTACTCTTTTCCAATCATTCTCAAGCTCTCCTGAACAATGAATTGAGCCCTCACAACTACAGTAGACTTTTCCTAGATAAGCCTTGCTTTTTTGTTTTGCCTAGCCCTGGCAATTTCTTGTTGAGCTTTCTTGGAAACAAATTTTAATTGTTGTAATCTAGCAACAATAATTTGATGTCATATGTGGGAAATGGGTAAAAGGTTTAACAATTGCAAGAAAGACAAGGTTTACTCGTGTTGGAGAGCCACCACAACCAAAAACTGTCAGAACTCGCACAAATCCTCTTGGACAATGGAGGACTCACCTTGGAGAAAATCCATAAGTCATTTCTCCCGGACAATAAGCATCAGAACATGCAACAAGTCCTCTTGGATAAAGATAAGGGGACCTGGAGGCCAACCAACAATATTCTCAATAACAAGGCTGATCCATCAAGTAGCACTCTTCGATACACGATTACAATTCTCCCAGACAACCTGGACGTGTGCCCAGATAATGGAGACGTCCCTCCGAACAGATCCCCATCCCTAACAACTTCCGTGATATGCTATCCCCAAGCTATTCCATTGCTCCCATGGGAAATGCGCAAGCCCATATAGGAGTTCCAGGGACTTTAAGAATAAAAATCCCCCTATAGTATCTCTCATGGAACATCAATAGTTGGAAAATAAGTATGATGCTTTGAGAAAGAGCCATGAAGAGAGTTTGAGGGCTTTAAAGCACTTCACCAACTTGTTACGCACCATTCTGCCTACTGTTAAGCCACTCCTGAGGCATATGACTTTAGGAAATATTCATATTAATCCACCTCTAAGGAAAACTCCTCCAAGGAAAACACATATGCCACCTTTACCCCCGCAAAGACAATAACCTTATATACCTATGCCTAAAGAGTTGTATATAGAGGAGGCATAGGAACAACGAAAAAGGCATTTCCCATGAAGAGACTATAAAAAGCACCATTTCCACCAAGAGTGATCAAAATCTGGGTGAGAAGCCTACCAAACACCTGCAGGGCCTGTGTAACGACCCGCTCCCACTTACGGGCTCCACTGATAAATAATCGATCGGATTACTCACCCGACAACCACAACTGAAGGGTGGGACTATGTTTCAATAGGAAACGCCCTAGGTGGGAACTAGGCTTCGTCCTTCCCTTCGCTCCACTTAGGAATCGGTCCCAACTCAAATAAGAAAAATCCAGCGGACCAAGACCCGAAACCCGAGTGAGCTTCACCTCTCTTCAGCTCACCCCATAGCAAGCCAGAGGTGACCCAGGCACAAGGCTAGCATACAAACACTTCGCTGAGTATTGGGGATTTATGAGAACATACCTTGCTGATCTTGACTCGGTCCGAAACTTGGCTTTCCGACTATACCACATTCAACAAGCAATCTCACAATCATCTATCACACTATGATGATTACACAATTAAATACATTTAAGCTCAATAACACAGACATTTACTCACAAGGGTATACACAACAACACATCTCAGGCAACAAATTTAATTGCCACAACAGCCTCCCGGCGCTATCCCTGCTTGCCTCTGGACTTGCAATATCTACACATGAGGTAAAACCTCATGAGTCATAAAGACTCAGTAAGGGTGCAATGCATGTAAATATGAATATAATCATGTTTATGTATGCCAATGCATGCAATGAGGCTAGGCTCACACGTCCTCACAACCCACTAAGGTTTGAGGCATCAACCTATCAGCCCCCACCACTAGTCCTCCATATGGCCACAGGTCCACTAGTTCTTGCATCACACAAGATATAACCACTACATGCCAGTGCAACATAAAAACATTATCAAGCATATTTACCAACTTGCAAGGCCACCTCCACATGGGGCCGTCCCTTACCTGGCTCGAAGCCTCTTCTCTGCTTCGGCACGAACTCCAGCCTGAACCGCAAGTTCCTCTAGGAGCACCGCCTTCCCGATCGAACCTAGAGGCAAATACACACAAACCCAACTCTATCAACATCCGACGTGAAACCAATGCCCTCAACTCTGCCACGCACACCATAAAAACCGTCCCTCAACAATTTCCAATCAACCCTACCCGAGGGTTTAATCCAACCAACACTACACAATTCATTATCTCACATAATGAAAATAACTAGAACGTAATTAAATTAAATACCTCGATTAATCTAGAGAAGAAGACCAATCAAACGCCCACACCGACGTTGGCTCCTGAGCCGCCACTTGCGCCCAAAATCCCATTTTTGAGCTCCTGACACGCTCCTCAAGCCCCGAATTAATTTCTGGAATTTTTCCAAAATTTTTTGGAATTTCTTCCTATTTTTCCCCATTTTCCAGAATTTTCCATTATTTCCTTTTATTTTATTTTTCTTTTCTTTTTTATTTTTTTTTTCTTTCCCGCGCGCCTCCCCTGCGCGTGCACTGTTCCTCTGCTTCTTCACTGCGCATCTTCTTCTCCTTCCTCGCTCACGGCCGCACCTCTGTATAGCCGATACCAGCCCTCGCCGCTTGGACCATCACTGGTCGGAGTTGCGGCCAACGTCGCCACCATCGCCCAACCCCAGCCGCGACGCTACTGCTGCTCTCTTGCAACCTACACACTGCCAGGGCTGAGGTTGCCATTGATGGCTTCCGAAGCTCCCCAGCCATTTTCGCCGCTGCTAGACACGACCTCGATGGCCGCCTCCACTGCTTGAAGCTCTGGATAGCATCGCCGTGTGCCTCCACGCGAGCCACCGCAGCCCGCTACTTCGCCCTGCATGCCCCGCGTCGGCCATGGCCGTCTTCGCTGCTGGTTATTCTTCCAGCCACCGGCCTGATCTCCCTCTCTCAATCTTTCTCTCATTCTCTTGATCTCTCGGCTATCTCTCGGCCATAGCTCCCTCGCGAAGGCTCTCGGCCATCACTCTCCTTCTCTCCCGAGCTTTCCCTCTGTTTTGATTTCAAAAAATTTGAAATGCTTACAACACTCACTCAGCCGCATATATATCGGTATATATATATATAATATGCATATATAACACATTAAACCCATTTAATTTTCATAATCCCACTTAACCAATTAATAATTGCACTTTGAGGATTTTTATAATAGCAGTTGTGCCCTCTCAAGGTTCTAATTAATTACCCTTAAGCCACTAAGATTCTTAATTTTCTCAAAATTAAATATCGGCATTTACTCGGGAATATCGATTTCGTCTCTACACTTGCGTGGGACCTCTATTCGACTTGAAAACACTTCAGAGTTGCCTTATTCACCAAATCGGACCACCCCTAGGGTCCCCTCAGTTTCCCGGAGGTCCCCTACGACCATTCGGTATTGGCATCCACTCGGGCTTATACAGAATTTATTCCGAAATTTATTCCCGATCGAACTGCTTTCGGTGCCATTATCTTCATCCCGAGACGCTCATCAATCTCTTTCCCTCTTCCCTGGACATCCAAGTCCCGAGGCACTCACAGCTGCCAATTCGGGAATTTTATATTAATTAATTACTCGAATTTAACTCTTGGGCTTCCCGGACCACTCAAGATCCTTTCAAAATAATCAAAAATTATTTATTTTCAACACCATGTAATACCGGGTATTACAGCCTGCCCTTGAAATTCCTTTGGGATTTGAAGTAAAGAGGCTTGGTAAAGAAATACTTGAGCAAGAGAAGGATGTGAAGGCTTATAGTAAGATGCATATGTAACATCCCAATGTTTTGAGAAAATAATAATACGTAATTTTGGGTGTTGAAAATAAATTATTGGGGGTTTATGATTATGAGAAATCTAATTGGGGGATTCGTGGTAGCTTGTCAAGGTATTATTGGATCGATGGGTTTATTGGAAAATGATAACATGGTACATTTAGTTGTATTTTGTGAAGTTAGATGCTGAGTAGTGAATTGGGAAATTAAGGTAATTAATTATTTTATTTGGTGGTATGTATGGAATTTTCAATATGAGGTAGGGTATTTATGAAATTAATGTATTTATGGAAGGGGTGTATTTGAGAATCTGTGGAAGTTTGGGGCATAAGGAGAATTATTGTAATGTCCCAGCTTCTTCAGGGCGTTTACAAATATGCTAGGATTTTTTTTACATACTGTTACGGGTATTCCTCGCTCCGCTCTGTGTGGGCTAGACTTAACATGATGATTCGGCCCAAATGCTCGAGGCCCAGTAAATCGAACTGAGCTCGTTAAAGCGAGCTCAGATAGTGCTAAAGCTCAGGGTCAAACATTGGGACCAAGCAAGCTCCCGGTAGCACCTCTAACTCTTTGGTGTATTCAAACGGTCCCCCAGCTACGCTCTGGGCAAGCTCCCAGCGACCTTCATAGCTCGTCGGCTTAGCCCGTCAGCTCGCATCACAGAAGAGGCCCGTGTTGCGGCGTACCAGCAAGCCAAGGGCCGCCTTGACTAGACCCCTTGGGCCCATTCTCTCGGCCCATTTCACCAGCCCATGCTAGTCCCATCCTGGCCTTCGGGAAACAACATCATTACAGCTGCATCTGGATTTCCAAACATCCTCCTCAGATCCCATCCGCATTAATGACAGATCCCATTCGCATTAATGGCAGATTCCATCCGCTTTAATGGCAAATCTCGTCCTCATTAATGAGGGTCTCGTCGACACCTCGCTGCGGCAGGGACACCCCCGCCGGCTATTCCATCCCATCACCTCTACATGTACGGAGCAGGCAAGGAAGCTTTTGTTGATATATATATCAACCAGCCCTCTTAAGGGTCGGGGTACGTACTCTTTACGACTAACTTACAAACACCCAATATACTTGCTTACTCGCTCACTAACTTGAGCTTCGGAGTACCTTGCAGGGACGGGCCGTCGACTCGACAAACTAGACCGGATACCTCATTGTTCATCTCTTGGGTCTACCATACAAGTGCGGGTTAACAAATCTCCGTCGACCAATTCTGAACATCGACACATACATAAATCATACTAGAATCCTTAACATATCCATAAAGAATAAAATTCCTAAAATAGACTAAGGAATGGTAAACTTAATCATAAGCGGAAGCAGGATCAGAACCTAATGATCTCGTAAATTAAAGCATAATAGATTCTGACATTCATTTGACCAACATGATATTACAATATCAATTAAAACCAAATACAAGATCAAATTGCATGGTTGGTCCTAGCCCTGACATAGGACCCACAAAACTTCCATAGTGCTCACGCCTCAATCACTCTCTTTCCCTTCCGGCTACTTGTCTCACTTGGAACATGGAATATTCTAGGTATAGATGTCCAACATTAGAAGATGAATCTTCTAAGAAAGTAAAAATAACATGGATGAATGATGCATGAACATGTATAAATAGATACCCAAGTGTAACTTGTAACGCCCCTCTCCCACTTACGGGTGTTACTCATGAACAATTACTCGAATTTGTCCACCTGCCCGGCCTTTGGTGAAGGGCAGACCATGTTTCAAGACGAAACGCCCTAGGTGGAAACTAGGCTCGTCCTTCCCTTCCCTCAACCCCAGGATTCACTAGCAAAATTGGGCTTCAACCACTTCGCATTTGGTTGAAAACAAAACTCATGAAGATGCCCAACCGACATTTTCTTATTTGAATTTAATTCTTTTTCCATCCAAGAAATTTACCGGGCTCTATAAAAATCACCATTTAAATCAATCCATTGATTGATTACCAATTTTTGGAGGAAAAACTCTCATTTTCAATTTTCCAAAATTTCGGCATTATTCTCCAAAATGCCTGAAAAATCCCTTTATTTTGAAAATTCTCCCGGGGCCCAAAATCAATTAAGAATTGCCCCAAAATCCCCCCAAAATTCCAATTTGTTTAAAAAATTTGGTCGGCGAGACCTGCTGGCGTGCCCGAGGCCCCCGTGGGCCCTGCGGTGCGCTGGCCGCGCGAGCTGGTCGAGCGCCGTGCTCACTGGCCGCGCATGCCGTGCGCTCGGCAGCCCATGCGGCCCTGCCTGCGCGCGCGGGGCTGCTGCCTGTTGCTTCCAATTTTTTTTTTCTTTGGGCCTTCCTAGCCCAAACTTTCCAAAAAATAAATTAAATAAAAATAATTCACATTCATTCAAATTTTGCCTCTATTTCTCCATAATTAAGGCTTACACCACCTTTTTGATGATTACACAACATACATCAAAATTTCCTTCCATTTCACACATGAGCCTTACACAACCTATTGTTGCTCACATAACAACCTCCAATATAAATACCACACATGATCAAATACAACAAATGGGCTTTCCTAAGCCATAAGGTCACAAATGAAATAATCACATGCCTAGGCTTCTTTAAGCCTTAATTTTACAACAAAATAAATAACACCATGAGCTTCCAACCACAAGCTTGCAATTCTTCCTTTTCTCTTTTGACATAAGAACAACCTACAAGGGGAGGATAAAACCTCATGAGCCACAAAGCTCAATAAGGGTGCAATGAACATAAGTATGAATAAAAACATAATATGTGATGCCAAATGCATGTATGCAACATGGTTAGGGCTTCCACATCCTCACAACCACCTTGGTTTGAGGCTTTAAACTACCCTACCCCATACAACCTCATGGCCATAGGTCCTTGAGCACAAACAACATGCCAATGCACATACTCAAAGTTTAAATACATACTTACAACTTGCAAAGCCATCATCCCATGGGGCTATCCCTTACCTCTTTCCATTCCTTGAAGCTTTTAACTCTTCCTAGATTCCTTCCAACTCTTCTCCTTAAGAGATCCTTGATACAAATTTTAAAGAAACTAAGCCCCCCATCAAAAGAAAAAAAAAAGAGTTAACACTACCAAAGGTAATAATACTTACCTTCTTGATATTCTTCTTTCCCTTTCCTTCTTTTCTTCTCTTTTCTTTTCCTTGGAAAGTTTCTTCCAATTTCTTCTTTCTTTCTTCAAATGGCCAAAGGAAGACAAGTCTTCCTTACTTACCAATTTATACCCAACTTTTCCACTTCAAGAATAAATCCTAGCCATTGGATTTATTTGGTGAGAATAAATCCTTACCCTCCAAACTAACACAATCCATGGCATTTGGTCTTACTTAATATCCACCATTGGATTTTATTTCACTTTACAAGACAAGATCTTAGCCATCCAAAGGAAGCACAATCCATGTGCTTTGCTAGGTTTTAATCCTAGCCTTTGATTTATCTTGGAGATTAAATCTCCACATTCCAATCATCTCTCTTTAAAATCTCTCCACCCATTTGGCAATCCATGCCAACTTCTAAGATTTAATGGTGGTCCTTTGATCACTTTCTAAATCCAAGAATTAATCTCATCCCTTGAATTTTCATTTCTTTCTCATTTAAATTATGAGACTATTTTCCACCATTAATGCATGACTAATTTTATTTCTTTTTGGATTTTCCTTTAATCTAACACCATCATACCTCTCATTAAATGCTTACAAGACCAATTATCATTTCTTTTGCATTTATTTAAATCTCCCATTAACTTGGACAAGAGCTTGCCAAGTGTCACCTTTAGACATTAACCTTGGCTTCCAAGCTTCCATCTCCACCATCCATGTGGCATCACCACATTAATCCATTATTTTAGGGAAAATTAATTACTCTCTCAAATAATTGAATATTTATCATTTTCCCTATTTTCCATAATTAAATTCCTTTATGGAATTAATTCTAAAATTCTCAAAATACCCTTTATGAATTATTAATACCATATCTCCACATAAATACAAAATTGAGATTTAATTCACTTACTCACCTAATTCCACATAGGAATTATTTCCAATTTACCAAAATACCCTTTATTGAACTTCACTATCCAAATTACCAAAATGCCCTTCTCATAGGGCACTAATATTCTCAAGGATCTAATACCTTCTCAAGGGCATTTTTTTGAAGTTTTCTTACTTCCTTTATCATTCTCATAACACTAGGATTACAGGGTGTTACATAACTTCCTTGCCAACCCAACCCTGTACAGAACCCTAGGTAGTAAACCCGACTTGCACACAAGGCAACGGGGTACTCCAAGCGTTGTTCCAATAATACCTTTGGGGAAGTACGGCTACATTATCAGGGCAACATCCTATCCCATGCATAAGTTTTAATATGACAATAATATCATGTCATGCGAAGAAACACGTTTATCGATGCAACAATATATATATATATATAGATATGGCAAAAATGCTTGCTGATTACGTATTACTTAGCATGCCTCAGGAATAACATGCACATAAAGGAAAATCACTCACCTTTCAAACTAGATTCAAAACACCTCAAAAAGCGTGTACAGCCTCGATTTGCTTGTCAGGCCTCAAAAAGTCGCACAACACTAAATCTTGAGCCGCAAAGCACCATATTCATCATATTTATTCAAATAAATATCAAACCCTATTTTTTCACAATTTCTTTCTATTTTTCTCTAATTTTCATCTCTGATATTCCAAAATAAATACCTACGCAAATATTTTTTAAATATTTTTGCACCAATATTTCAAAAATAATTTCCTAAGAATTTTAAAAAGAAATTCAAAAATTACTTGTGCCCCACGCTCCCGTATGCGTCTCGTGTGAAGTGAGAGTGAGAATTGACGCGTGTGCTTCATGCGTCGATCATCTTCTCTGGTGTTGGTACACCGACGATGCTGGCTGATGCCCCTGGCCTGCTCTACTCCCTTGGTCAATCACGTTGGTACCAATTTATTCTTTAACCAAACACTGGAGGTACCCTAACTGGCCGTTTAAACTTTTAGCCAGAGCTACCGCCTCGCTTTTTCGGTGACCCCCCGAAACCCTACCAAATCTATACGAAAGCTCTCCAAACCTTCCAGAAATACTCTAAAACCTTCAAGGATCAAAAGCCCCTTATCCCTTGCTCTCGATTTAGCCCAAAACGAGTGTAAATTGAGTTTGAAAAATGAGAAACCCTCAGCCCCCTCGATCTCTTTTTATACTCGAAATCGAGCCCCCAAAAGTCCAATCTCATTTAACCCATGGCCATAAATTCTTTTACTTGCCTTAGATCAGTCCAAAAACCTTGATGAAAGCCCCCAAAACCCGATTATAGAGGACTTAAATTTTGGCCACTTTTTGGCCATTTTGGCTGTCGACACGGCCGATTGTCGGCCAATGAACGACTTAAGCCTAGCCCTGAGTCCCCTTAGCCCACTCCCTCGAGTCTTCCACAATTGAAATTGGCAATGGGAGGTGTGGCTTGTAGCCTAGTCGGCCATGGCTGTCTAAGTTTTTGAAAAATTTCACTTTTGCCCCTCTCAAGTTTCAAAATTCCATTTCAGCCCTTTCCACAAAGTCCCCGGGCTTTCCAAAATTTCTATTGAGACCCTCACGTTATAAACTTCTCATTTGATCCCTGAAGTTTCATAAATAACATCATTTCGACCTCCCCCGGTCAATTTTAAGAAATTACACTTTGGCACAAAATTATGCTTTGATTGTGGAATCCCCTTGTTTCATCCCGAAGTCCCTTATGTTAATTCAGTTTTTCATCCTGAATCGAAGTTGTACCAAAAACTATTTCTGATCCGATTTCTTTCGATGCGAAAAATCATTCCTCAAGATGTTCATCAACTCCGTACCCTTTTTCGTAGATATCTAATCCCCAAGTTATACCCTGCAATCAATTTGGTTAATTTTTCAAACTATTTAGATGCTAATCTTTTATAAAACTCGTACTTTTCTTAAATTAACCATTCCCAAAACAACCCAAACTTTTTGGGTGTCACAATTATTATGGTGGTGTATGTGAAATTGTTGAAAACTGTGGGTGTTGAAATGTAATTTTTGGAAGTGGCTGTGAGGTCAATTTAAAATTAATTGGAGGTGTATATAGAGTGAAGGTGCAGCCAATGGAAGTGGCACATGCGCGAGGGACCCAGGCTTGTGACAAGAGTTCGATTTCGTTGAGGGGCGCGCGGAGGGGGAAAAATGACTAATTTATTTGGCCAATGGAAGGCTGAAACGACATCATTTCGGCCCAAGTGGTGGCTACCCCAGCGTGGCCCAGCGGCTGCGCCTCAACCCTTCATTTTACTCTTTTAAAAGCCTAAATCGAGTTTGAATGGAAGCAAAAATCGGAGGGGAAACGTGTGAGTGTGTGTACGCGAGTGTATGCATACATGACGTATAGTGTGCATTGTTGCATGTTGTGTGAGCAAGTAATTGTGTCCCGCCATCTCTATGTATACATGCATGGAATGTGGTGTATGAGTAGGTGATCATATCATGACAAATTTGTGTAGGTATACCCCCGGTACATGGGGTGCACGTTAGCGCATGCAACGTGAGCATTTGTGCATTTGAGAAGTTTGTGTCATAGTGTGAGTGTTGGGTGTGGAAGAGCATAGCATTATGCATGATATGACATCAAATGTGACACGGGGCATTATGTGACATAACATAGCATGTCTATGCTAGACATACTTGATTGTATGTTATCGGTGAGTATAGCGCGGGCATATGGGGCTCATGAGTATGGCATGGCAGTCGTCTATATGACGGGTAGTGTGATCTTGCTCTGTGTCGATTTCATATTGTGCCCTTTTGTTTCAGATATACTTGATAAGCCTTGCGGCTCACCTTGTTGTTGACATCATTCCAGATACAAGAGTTGACATTGAGGATGGGCTCATAGTGTGTCAAGCTTAGACGACTATGTGTACAGCGCAACCCTGACTGAAAAGATTTATGGGAGTGAGTTGTGAACAAGGGGGGTCAGCTAATGGGACTGGTTAGCTTTGATTGGTTGATGATTGTGGTGTATGATAAAACCCCTTGAGATGTGTAATTACAATTAAATTGCTACTGATATTGTAAATAATAATTGAGCAAAGACCTGAGGTGATACAACATCACCAAAGAGTACCATTCTCTACTAAGTTGTTATGGCGCCTTTTCCCTCCAAGGTTTAAGCTCCCACAATTGCATGTGTATACAAGAAGGGGAAATCCCAACCACAAAGTACAACACTATGAGTCCCTGGCTCTTCTTCAGGGATGCGATGACGCCATGATGTGCTATGCTTTTCCCCTATCCCTGGCTTAACAATCCCATGCTTGGTTTATCAAGTAACCACATAAGACCATTTCTTCGTTCGAGCAGTTGTGACAGGAATTCATAACATATTTTTCTATCAATGCTCCCAGAAAGAAGGACCCTACTTGCACAACATCCACCAAAAGACCAACGAGTCCCTATGGCAATACATGGACCATTTTTAGAATGTCACGTTGAAGGTTCATGAGTTACAAGTGGGCATAGTGGTTGCAGTGCTACTTCAAGGCACCACTTTCATGTCGCTAAAGGAGTCCCTAGCTTGTGATCATCCAACATTATTAGATGAATTATTTTCCCACGCAACCAAGTATGTGGTTCAAATGGAGATTTTTCACACCTTTAACACATCTCAAGACAGGGACAAGAAAAAGAGAAAAAGGCCATCTAGCAAAAGGCTTGGAAGACATGAGAGGCCCAAAGACTTGATGATTTCACCAAGGCTAAGTTCCAAAAGTATACTTTTCTCTCAGACTCCCATATTGCTATCCTTTTTATTATGGGGCAGACAAGGATGATCAACTTTCCTCCTTCCTCTAGCAAGCCTAGGTGAAAAGATATAGAAGCTTATTGCAAATTTTACCAATACCTAAGCCACTCAATGGAGCAATGTCGTGGTCTTTGAGATTAGATTGAGCAGTTTATAAGGGAAGGAAAATGGGACCGGTTTATTCTTGATGGTCCAAGGTGACCCTAAGACCAAAGAAAGGTTCCATGATCGAACAACTAGTAGCAACAAGGAAGGCGTCCCAGACCTAATCACAACAATCAATGAAGGAGGAATAACAATAATAACGGCGAATCAACAACATGAAAGGAAATGAGGGCCCAAGAGTAAAAATAAAATAAGTGGATCTATGCAAGGATTTATGAGTTTTAAAAATATTTTCAAAACCAAGAACAACATCAAAGTAGCACAAAGTAAAAGCGAAAACAATCCTTGCAAGACTAATATACTTCATCCATTTACTACAAAAGAAAAACCATGCTATAGAGGGTTTTTCGGTATACCTTTTTGAAGAACATAGATACCAGTTATCCAAGGGGTGGTTGCTCCTCCTTGCTGTCCGTCTAAGCTCCCACATCCAAGTTGCTGCTCTAGGTGACTAGCCCGCCTTCTCACCTGTCCAAGTTGCTCCTCCTTGCTGTCCGATTTTAGTCGGTCCACGCTTGAGACACAACTAAAACCCTCAAATGGAGTTAGGCTAGAACTCTCTCAATGAAGGTGAACTGTTGCTCTATAAGTGTTCCTCCTTTGGTTTGCTATATGCCTATCCAATAGCCTCTACAAAATAGGAGAGGAAAAAGTGAAGCTATACCCAGTATTGCTTGGAGCAAGAGCAAGGAGATAACTATAGCAATGGAGGAGGAGAAGAAGAAGAAGAAGAAGCAGGCAACAAAAGGAGGAGAAAGAAGATAACGAGAAAGAGAAAGGAGCAGCTGCTAATAGTGACCACCTCTAAAACCCTTTTGTCACACCTTTTAATCTCTCCAAATCCCCTGTTGTACCCATTTGCATGCCAACCTTCCTCCTCCAAATTGTCCTTTGCAATCAAGATGACAGGACATTAAATGCTCTTGTTAAACCATGCGGTGAAATTTTGGTCCACTAAACTAAAGGCTCGGTCTACCAAAGTCAACCAGGAGCAAGCTGGCCATGTTTGGTCGATCGAAGTCGACCAATCTAAGTTCGATCGACCGAACAGACTAGTTTAGTCTACTGAACAAACCTAGTCAGTTGATTAAACTCGATCACAATTGTTTGGTCGATCAACCTAAAAGGTATAGTCGACCAAACCCAACCTATTTTTGCCCATTTTGACATTTATACATTTCGACCCTCCTATTAATAAATAATAGCCCTTGCATTATCCAACAATGCCACTATATGGCTGAATGAAATCATTAGTATGGCAGTATAGGCAAAAATAAAATTTTTGCTGAGTATCAGATACACGCAGCAAAATATAACATACATGCCATACACAGCTTGAGTATTTAAGCAACACGCATATACAACAATAATTGAATGCATAAATAAATGCATACCTACTGCTCGATATAAGGTTGGGGTATAGAAATTATTTCTATACTGAGACTGTGTCCACTTCACGATGTGGTAGTCCTAGTCTGTCTACACCTAGTATGCAGTAAGGTATCTTTCCAGTCACTTCTTCCTGTGTTAGACACAAAGGATCTACGTATCACCTTTGCCATGTCTCAAAATTATACGTGTAAGTATTACACATATTTTTGTTGATATTTTAGAGGAAGAAGAAAAAGAAGTGAAAGTAGAAACGAGAAAGAGAGCGAGAGAGAGGCAGGGGCCGAGCCTCTGCCATTTTATGAAATCCCCTCCTCCTTCCCCAGATAACACCTCTTTCCCCTCAATTATTGCATGCAATTATTCAGAGGTTACGATGCAATTTTACTATGCACTTTCAATATGCACTATGCACTTTGCAAATTTCAGCGCCACCTCTTACTGTTGCATTATTACTATGCACTATTGGCAGGGGTCAATGATTAACATTTGACTAATCAATTCTGGAAACATTCTTGGGCACACCTAGACTACTCACTAGGAATCAAATAACACTGAAACCCTTTTCGGTATCGGTCAATCCCTTGACCCATCACCAGAACTTCTCCAAATCTCGACGATGTTCTAAGAGTTCTTGAATAACACCTAGCAGCGGTTTAAGACAGTATAGGTGGCAGTGAATTCTCACTTCAAGTGAACCTAACACAGCTGATGATTATCATGTGCTATAATCCTTCCATCACCTAACTTCTCAACTAAGCGAGAGCCATGGAGTGATAAACTCACAAACTCAGTAACTATGTGTAATACTCGGTATTACATGGTACTGAAAAATAAATAAATTTTGAATATTTTGGCAGGACCTCGGGTGGTCCGAGAAGGCCAAAAGTCGATTTCGAGAAATTAATTAATAAAATTATCGAATTGACGGCAGGGAGTGCCTCGAGACTTGGATGTCTAGGGAAGAGGGCATGAGATTGGTGAGCATCTAGAGATGAGGCTAATGACGCTGGTGGTGGTCCGACTGAGAATAATTTTCGAAATAAATTCTGTATAAGCTCGAGTGGGTGCCAATATCGAATGGTCGTAGGGGACCTCCGGGAAGCTGAGGGGTCCCTAGGGGAGATCCGATTCTGTGAGTAAGGCAACCCTTAAGCGTTTTCGGGTCGAATAAAGGTCTCATGCAGGCTTAGGGATGAAATTAGTATTTTTGAGTAAATATCGGTTATTAATTTTTGATAAATCGAGATTTTGTCTAACTTAATGGTATAATTTAAAGCCTTGGGAGGGTCCAAGAGCAATTATAGAAAATTTTAAAGTGCAATTAATATATTCTTAAGTGGAATATGCAAAAATGGGGGCATTAATATGCAATTTATATATATATATATATATATACAGAGGGCTGCGATGGCGGCCATTTCAATTTTCAAATTGGGAAATCAAAATCAGAGAAGGAGGCATTTCGGCCGAGAGTCGAAGCTCGAGAGATTGCGAGAGAGAGAGAGAGAGCAAGAGTGCAAGAGAGATGAAGAGAGAAATGGCGAGAGAGAGAGCCCGGGGCGTCGGTAGCCATGGCCGATGCGGTTGAAGCAGCTGCGACCTGAAGCAGCAACATTGGCAGCCGATCAATGGCCAGGAGCGGTGGCATCTGATGATGACAGAAGGCGGAAGCGACCGAAGCTAGCCGAGCAGAGGTTGATGATGGCCAGAGCCAGCCGCAACTCAGCAGCTTGATGCAAAGAAGTGAGCAGTGGCGGTTGCGTGCGAGTGGTTGCTGCGGTGGCTATGGTGAGGCGGCTGGTGGCGGTAGGACGCGAGGCTGGCAATGTGGGCTATATATGGCAGTAGGGCTAGTGGCGGCGGCTGCTAGTGCGCAGCTGTGCGCGCTGGAGGTTGAAGAAGAAGAAGGTCGCGTGCAGGAGAAGAAGAACAGGGAAGAAGAAGAGAAAAATAGAAAAGAAAAGAAAAAAAATGAAAAGAAAAAGAAAATAAGAAGGAAAATATAGAAAATGGAGAAAATATGTGAAAAATAGCCAAAAATTCCAAAAATTTCTAGAATAATTCTGAGAATTATTTTAGGCTTGACGAGTGTGTCAGAGGCTCGAAAATGAAATTTGGGCCCAAAATTTGCAGCCAAGGAGGCAACGCCAGTATTGGCGTTTTTCAAAATTTCTCTTCCAAAATTGAATGCAGGTAAATTAATAATTTCTTTCCAAGTTATTTGCATTAAGCGAGTTAATGTAAAATAATTATTCGTTGGATTAAATCTTGGGTCGTGGTTACTTGAAAAATTGTTGATGGTTGGTTTATGTTGCGGTTGGTGTTGTTTGGAGATAGTGTTGATGAGTGATTTTGCTATGTAAGCAAAAGAAAAGGCATTGGTTAACATTTGATATTGTGGTGTTTTTGTGTGATTGGTATCTAGGTTCGGCCGGGGAGGCGGTGATCCTAGAAGAGCTTAGAGTTCGGGCTGGCATTCTCGCCGAGGCAGGGATAAGGCTTCTAACCAGGTAAGGGATGGCCCCACGTGGAGGTGGCCTTCCAAGTTGGTAAATATGTTTGATAATGGTTTTATGTAGCATTTGCATGTAGGGTTATCACTTGCGTGATGTGAGATCTAGTGGACCTATGGCCATATGGAGGACTAGTGTTGTGGGGGCTGATAGGTTGATGCCTCAAACCTTGGTGGGTTGTGAGGATAAATGAGCCTAGCCTCATTTGCATGCATTGGGCATACATAAACATGGTTATATTCATATTTACATGCATTGCACCCTTATTGAGTCTTTATGACTCGTGAGGTTTTACCTCATGTTGTAGATAAGGCAAGACCAAATGCAAGTAGGGATGGTGTCGGGAGACTGTTGTGGCAACTAGCATCGTTGCCCGAGATGTGTGGATGTGAATTCTCCTGTATATTCTTATATGTATTCATGTGTTTGAATGTAAGCGTATTGAGCACTAGAGGTATCTAGTTGTTGTAATCCTAATAATGTCATACATGATTGTGAGTCTGCGTGATTTATATGGGGCTTTAGTTGTTAAAGCCAAGTTCGGACCGAGTAAAGATCAGCGTGGTATGTTCTCATAAATCCCCAATACTCAGCGAAGTGTTTGTTAGGCTAGCTTTGTGCCTGGGTCACCTTTGGCTTGCTATGAGGCTAGCCGAAGAAAGGTGAAGCTCACTCAGGTTTTGGGTCTTGGTTCGTTGTGTTGTCTTGTCTGTGTTTGGGACCGATTCCTGAGTGGAGCGAAGGGAAGGACGAAGCCTAGTCCCCACCTAGGGCATTTCCTGTTGAAACATAGTCCAACCGTTCAGTTTTGGTTCGTCGGGTGAGTAATTTGGTCAATTATTTATCGGTGGCGCTCATAACACTACAAGAAACAAGCTTTTTAGTGGAGGCCAGGGTCGTCACTAAAAGCCCAAAAAGCCATCACTAAAAGTATTAGTGACGGCCAGACAGACCGTCACAAGTCGACACTAATTGTAACGCCCCGCTCCCACTTACGGGTGTTACTCGTGAACAATCACCCGAATTGTCCACCTGCCCGGCCTTTGGCAAAGGGTGGGCCATGTTTCAAGACGAAATACCCTAGGTGGGAACTAGGCTCGACCTTCCCTTGGCGGAATCCCAGGATTCGCTAGCAGAATTGGGCTTTAGCCACACTGCATTGGCTATAAGGAAAATCTCCTTCAGGCGCCCAATCACCATTTTCTCGTTAATTCTTTTTCATCGAAGAATTTTACTGGGCTCCAAAAAAAAATCACCATTTAAACCAATCCATTGAAGGATCACCAATTTTGGAGGAAAAACTCATCATTTTCAATTTTCCAAATTTTCGGTGTTTTCTCCAAAAATGCCCGAAAATCCATTTGCTTTGAAAATTCCTCCGGGGCCCAAAATCGATTTAGAAATGCCCCAATTTCTCCCAAAATTCCAATTTTTTAAAAAAACTTGGCCGGCGGGGCCCACTGGCACGCCTGGGGCCCGCGCGGGGCCTCGCTGGGCGCTGGCTGCGCGGGCTGGCCGCGCATGCCGGGCGGCCGCCTGCCCGAGCGCGCGCCCGCGCGCAGGCACGGCCACCCGCGCGCGGCCGCCTGCTCGCGCGCGCGGCCGCAGCAGCCCGCGCGCGCGCGGCCGCCCATGCGGACCAGCCCACGCGCAGGCTGCAGCCTACTGCTGCTGATTTCCAGCAGCTGGTTTCCCTCCTTTTCTCTTCTTTTTTTTTTCTTTTCTTTGGGCTATAAAACCCCAAATTTTCCAGAAATTCCACTCTAAAAAAATGCATTGAAAATTTCCACATTTCCAATTTCCAAGCCTATTTTTTACAACAAAAATTCTTTTCTCCAAACTCACAATTTATTCCAAAATAAATTACATTCATGGTTCTAGGCCTTCACAAGCCCTTGCAACCCTTAACATACATCACATGAAGCACTTACCAATAATAGGCTTCCCTAAGCCATTAAACCACAAATTGAACACCACAAACCTAGGCTTCTCAAGCCATAACCTTAGCTTTACAACAAAAATAAAATGATACACCATGAGCTTCAACCACAAGCTTCCAACACATTCCCTTTTCTTCTTTGGCATAAGAACAACCTACAAGGGGAGGATAAAACCTAATGAGCTCAAAAGCTCAGTAAGGGTGCATATGCAAAGTAAATACAAGCATAACAAGTCTATGTAATAACAAATGCATGCAAGTATGGTTAGGTCATTCCATCCTCACAACCCAACATGGTTTGAGGCATCAACCTACCACTTCTTTCCCACCCCCCATGGCCATAGGTCTCATGAACAAGTAAAGCATGCAAAAAGATACATAAAGATTTATGCAACCTACTTACAATGCAATGCAAGGCCTCCACCACTTGGGGCCATCCCTTACCTTAACAATCTTCTCTTTGAAGCTTTAAATCTTCTTCTCAAGAGAGCTTCCCCATTCTCTTCTCCCATCTAGGATGGCATTAAAACAAAAACTCACTTTCCTTGCATATAAGATCACTAAGTAGAGAAGAGAAGAATGGAACTTACCTTGATTTGATCTTCCTTTCTTCTCCATTCTTTCATTTTCTCCCTTTCTTCTTCTTGGAAGACAACTCTTCCTTCCTCTCATTTTCTTTCTCTCTTTGAAATGGCAAAACTTGAGACAAGGGCTTACTTTCCCTTTAAATACTACTCTTGTCTTGAAATCTCAATTTCAAGACTTGATCTTAGCCCTTGATTTCCATTTGCTTTTTGAAAGAAAATCCCAACCACACAAGAAAGCACAATCCATGTGCTTTGGTCTTGATTACTCTCATCCATTGGATTTTATTCACTTTATAAGAGAAGATCTCAACCTTCAATTTAAAGCACAATCCAAGTGCTTTTGAAAGATTTAATCTCAACCACTCATCTCTTAATATTTGGCAATCCATGCCATTTCTTCTCTTTGAATCCTCACCTTTGGATTCATTCTACTTCTCAAGAATGCATCTAAGCCCTTAGATCACTTGCATTTTTCATTTATTTCTCATTTACTTAAATGAGACTATTTTCATAACCATCACATGAGAGACCACTTGAAAGACATAATACTTTCTTTCTCATTTAAATAAATCCCTCATATTTTCCAAGGCATTAATGGTGACCATTTACCATTTTCTTTTGGATTTACTTTAATCCATATAATTATGCCTCTCATTAAATGCTTACAAGACCAATTATCATAACTTTTGCATTTATTTAATTCACCCAATTATACTTGAACCACAAAATGCCAAGTGTCACAACAAGACACTAACCTTGGCTTCCAAGTTTAATCTCATCTCTCCAAGTGGCATTACCACATTAATTCACAACTTAGGGAAAATATAATTATTCTCCTCAAATAATTTAATATCCACCATTTTCCCTATTTCAAAATTAAATTTCCTTTATGGAATTAAATTCCAAAATTCCTAATTACTCTTTGTGAATTTATTAATCCCATATATCTCCACATAAATACCAAATTGGGATTTTTATTCACTTACACACCTAATTCTTCATAGGAATTATTTTTAATTTACCAAAATACCCCTTTATTGGATTTCTCTATCCAAATTACCGAAATACCCTTCTCATGGGCATTCTCAATCTCAAGGATCATCACTTACTCAAGGGCATTTTTGGAAGTATACTTACTTCTTTTCCTATTCTCTTAACACCAGTTACACCGGGTGTTACACTAATGCCCTCGTCACTAATGTAATTAGTGACGATAAAGGTGACCATCACTAAAGTGAACCCATTAGTGACAGTCATATGTGGCCGTCACTAAAGTTAACCCATTAGTGACAACCAATATGGCCGTCACTAATGTAATTAGTGACCATAATGTCGGTCGTCACTAATGGCAACCCATTAGTGACAGCCATACGTGGTCGTCACTACATGTTGACCGTCACTAAAGTTAACCTGTTAGTGACACGATGTCGGTCGTCACTAAAGTTAACCCATTAGTGACGATCATGTGGCCGTCACTAAAGTTAACCCATTAATGACGATTATGTCGGCCGTCACTAAAAGTGGTTTACCCATTAGTGACGACCATATGTGGCCGTCACTAAAAGTGGTTTACCTATTAGTGATGCCCATATGTGGCCGTCACTAAAGTTAACCCATTAGTGACGATCATGTCGGTCGTCACTAAAAGTGGTTTACCCATTAGTGACGACCATATGTGACCGTCATTAAAAGTGGTTTACCCATTAGTGATGACCATATGTGGCCGTCACTGAAGGTGATTTACAATTTCACATTATTTGGCCTACAACCTATACCGTGTACACTTATTTTACAAATTTATGAACACTTACTTTACAAAATGTTACCAACTATCACAATATATGAAATATATTGCTACACGATCATCAACAACCCAAAAGGCAAACGTATATATACTCAAATTATCAACAATCAAAAGCTATAATTCAAAGTATCACTTTACAAAATTAATAAACCAACAAAATATGGAATGTTGAATACTATTCATCAATCAAAACATGTCATATCAGTAGAGCAATATCATTCATTACTAACCATTCCTAATCTAACCTCTTCCATGAAACTTTTCAGCAAGCTAAGAGTTTCTGCTTGAGTTTGCTCTACTGTGCTTAGTTTTTCTTTCAACTCTTTATTCTCTTGTCTTAGTGTTTCAATTGTTGAAGCCATTTGTAATTGAGAAGGAAGCTTGCCAGAGACTGAAGAAGGTATGGGGCCGAAACCATATCCATGAACTCGACCATGCCTTTCTTTGCCCATCACTTCAAGGAAAATTTGATTTTCATCAACAAGTTCAGAAGGCTGCTCCTCAGCTCTTTGGGCTGCTATAGTTTGAATATTTTCCTGTAATAAAATGTTGCATAAATAATTATTACATATTACACTTAAACAATATTAGAAAATAATCATTTTCCACAACTAAACAATTAAGTTTGAGAACTTAGAATGAGACAAAATTCATATCCAAACAGAATTAACAGAGTTACTAGTTCCTTTTGTTTTTCTCTAATGCTCATGGATGAATGTAATATGAGAACATTTCTAGTTAGTTTTTACCTTCTTGGATTGGGTCTTGCAAGGAAGAACTTTAATTTTCATCCATAATAAGATCATAATTATTTTTATGATATCAAGAATAACAAAACAACAGCATAAACTTAAAAGTAATTGAAATGCTTACCACAATTCCTGATGATGTCGAATCAACCATTGACCCATCCTTCTTTTTGTGTGTTAAGTAAAACATTTCTACTTCTATTGGGTCATGTCCTAATTTTTGAGCCTGGATTTAAGTAATTATCAATAAAAAAGGCATTTTTAATTAATAGGTAAAAAAATACTACACAAAATGAGATGTTATGATAGAAATTAGAACATTGAAAATTTATACCTCTTCAGCTCTAACCCGAGCAAAACTTCTTGTACCAGTAGTTTTGCTCATCTTTAACTTTGATCAATTTTCCTTATTTCGAGCACATGTGGCCTTAATGTCAAGTAATATGAAAAAATTAATTAATCAAATCAAAAATCTTAATGAATTTCTTTACTTTATAAGTAAATAATAATAAATACAAATATAAAAAAGCAAACACCCTTCAAGTGAAGTATACCTAAAACTCAAATGAGCTCAACCAATGCACAAAATCTCTCCATTGCTCTATCTCAATGTCTACTGGACCCACTTGAATTCTCTCTTAATCTATGGTGTACGCGTCGTAGTATTTGACCTTCAATCTATGCTTGTAGTTTGCAAATTTGTTTCCCATTTTTCTTATAATCCAATTTTTCCTATTTTCGTTTTCCTCAAACTCAAATTTGTCCTATCAAAAAAAGGAATTCATCTAAAAAAGAATTAAAAAATGACTATATCTATTATAAATTTTACCTATTAACCTTACTAATACATATGAATACATTTTAGTTTTGTTGGCTTGAGGAACATCTTCCCACCGTTTGCAAGTTATTGGAGCATCCTCACACACTGCAACAATCTTCCCTAAGTAGCTTGCAAACACGTTTGCATTTGGACCTATTACTTAGCTATAATTGTTAAACTGTAATGGCAATTTCTGACCAGGCGCTAAACTTGTGAGTTTCCTATTTTTGGTATTTCCCTGAGTTCTTTTTCTTGAGACAGAACCTATTCATGTTAGAATAAATACAATGTAATTAACATAATTAGGAAAAAATTAGCCCAATATAAATTAGGTAATTACATTATAAATTAAACTTAATTTTAACCTGCACTTCCAACGGAAGAGTTTAAAGGAGGCAATGATGAAGGAATTGAACTTGGTGATATAGATGGACTTTGATCAACTCTTAGAGAAATGTGTGCACTACTCGCCATTTGCTACAAAATGCATCAACACAAATGAAAATTACACTATCATGTTATTTTCATGGCATTGTTTTCCAAAAAAGGCAATGATTTAATATTTTATTTTTCAATAAGCAACATCACTTAAAAAATATTAAAAGTTTATGTAGAAATAAAAAAAGAATTTATCTTATAATTAAAATTATTTTTTATATTTAAAAATTCATTAAATATTCACATCACATAAAAGAGAATAATTTTCTAGATGACTGATGCATAATTTAGGCATGTGACTACGTAGCTTGATAAGGACAAATAAATGGTGGCCATGAATTTAAAGGATATGCCCTTGCAAAGAGAACATTTTATATTAGATATTTTAATTATAATCAACATAATAATAGACAGTGATTTAGAATTAATAAGCTAGAATTTAATGGCACTTTCAATATACATAACCATTGCTCTAAACTTCCACTATATTATATTTTCAAAAGTTCACAATATACTATTGTTTATTCTATTTCATTTACTCTCCATTAAGCTTTTGAATCATACTTCAAATATTATCTTAAAGAATGGTGGTCTCTTATCAAAGCATGGATCTCATATTTGTACTAGCATATTTTAGGAAAAGATTAAGGTTTGCATTATTGGTTTAAATATTAAATAAAGTTCTTTGAACATTTCAGTCAAAAAATGAGTACATGAGCACCTTTTTCTTTTGAAAACTGTTGCTTTTGAAAGCTTTATCCCAATAAGCATGCAAGGTTGGATGCAATTGATAATGAAATTAATATACCAACTAAATCTAGAGCGGAACTATTAGATTAGAGTCTTGAATTATGACGCACCATGTTCTGCCTATGTGCTTAAGTACTCCAAGACATTCAACAATAGAAGTTGTTCTTGTTGTGATCATATCAGTTAGGCACTCACCCAGCAGCATATTATATTTATTAATTTACTTACATGCATTTTTTCAAAAATGTTATTTTTAATTAATTTACCTCTTTGACCACATAGAAATATTTTGTGCCATTTAACCTCTTATTCACCCATAACTTACTTTTGGCATCTAGCAAGCCCACATACAACACACTATATAAAAATATAATTAGCATCTAAGGCTCACTAGACGAGTCATTACCGATTAAATCTTATCACTCACATGATACATATAGTATTAAGCATTAAAAATTTTAAAAAATGAGTGATCACCCACCACTTGGAGGGAGTGATTAAATCCTATCACTCACAGGATACATATAATACTGAGCATTAAAAATAAAAAATAATGGGTGATCACCCACCACCCGGAGGGAGTGATTAAATCCTATCACTCACAGGATGCATATAGTACTAAGCATTCAAAATTTAAAAAAAAGGGTGATCACCCACCACCCAGAGGGAGTGATTAAATCCTATCACTCACAGGATACATACCTCGAACAATGCTAGTATCATAAATGCACACACAAGATGAAAAAGAGAATGACCAACCTATAAACCAAAAAAATACTAAAAAGAGAGAGAGAGAGAGAGAGAGAGAGAGAGAGATAGAAAGATAAGAGTTATAGTTTGCCCATATAGGCTAATCATTTGTCTGCATGTAAATTCAATCCAAATCCAAAGGAGTACATACTCTATCCAAATTAAGTCAACTTAAATTGATTCGTACTTAGTTTATAAACATCAAGACTATTATACAATAACTAGCACACATATGCAATCTCTAGTATCTATAAAGTTATAGTGCCTCATACTTACAAACCAAAAAGTCAAAACACTCAAGTTCATTCATCATCATCATCATAACATTCAATGCCTTTTTGTTTTCCTCTCCTTCTGACTTTCTTTTTTCCCTTCCCACTCCCTCTCTTTCGTTTTCCTAATTGACGTGATACACCTTCTTCACATGGAATCTCTGCTGGAATGTCACTTCTAATCAATGTAAAGTCTTCCTCATATGCACTCACATCTTGGGGTGAACACGAGCTAATTAATGGCTCTTTCTGCTGATATGGTTGATCTTCGTTGCCTTCTTCAACATGCATATCATAAAAATCTCGAGGTTGTGACCTTTGAACAACATACCAATTAGGATCACGCATATCCCTCACATAATAAACCTGTTCAGCTTGGCAAGCCAAGACAAAAGGCTCATTGGTTTGTAAGGAACGTCCAAAATTTAAGGAAGTGAACCCATGTTCATCTGTCTTGATTCCTCTTCCTTGAGAATAAACATCTCTCCAATCACACTTCAATAGAACTACTCGATTACCTCCGAGATATTGTAATTCAATAATGTTTGTTAACACGCTATAGTAATCCACATTACCGATAGTTGGACTATTATCTCGTGCACTGGCAAAACTATTTGTTTCTCCTGTCACAACAACTCCACTGTTTTGAGTCTTTAATTCTTTGTCACGATCTTGAGTATGGAATCGAAAACCATTAACAATATAACCCTTGTATGATAATGCACTATGAGCTGGACCTCGAGCAAGTGATAACAAATTATTATCCACTCCAATCTCTGAATTGTGCATTTGTGTCACCTATTCATTGAAAGGCACTGTTAGAGAATACATCCCATTAATGCGAATTGTCCAATGTGAACCCAAATGCACATTATACTTACTTGATTCTCAAACCAACTGGGAAAATCTTTATTGTGAATATTTTCTATGTGTTGAGGAAGAGAATGGGAAAAAGAGCGAGCCAAGGACTGCTTATGTTCTCTGTTCCAAATTGTATAATACCAAGCCTTAGGCAAACATGAAAGTTAGTTTATATATATATATATATCAAACTTAGCACTTACTCAATGAACAGTAGAACCTCATCACAATTTTTAGAACATACAACAAAGCTTGCAACCATTCCTCCCTTTCAATCTCACATTGAGTCGCTTTCCCTAAACCACGACCTGTTTTGGAAAACACAGATAATCCTCCAGTAGGTTCCACCCCATCCCTATCATCATTCCTATTGATGCGATTGAATTTTGTTTCGATTCCACTGAGATACCTAGAACAAAAGTTTAAGCATTCCTTCGCAAGATATCCTTCTGCAATCGAACCCTCCGGACGACTCTTATTACGCACATAAGACTTTAATGTACATAAATACCTATCAAAAGTTTTCAAACAAATGTCAACCTCTTGTAGTAACATATATATGCTTATTTTCTCAAATATATTATGTTATAAGATAATGTGTTCACCTTTCAATTGGATACATCCATCGATATTGGACCGGTCCGGCAATTCTAGCTTCAGAAGGCAAGTGAACTGGCAAATGTTCCATAACATCAAAAAAAGTGGGAAGGAAGATCTGCTCTAATTTACAAAGAGTCTCAGAAATATGGAGCTCTAATTCATTTAGCCTTTCAACCACCAATACTTTAGAACATATTTCTCAAAAAAAGTTGCTTAATTCAATCAATGCATTGCACACTTCTTTTGGCAAAATACCTCGTATAGCAAGTGGTATTAACCGCTGCATAAGTATGTGGGAATCATGACTCTTCAAAGAAGAAATTTTGCGCTCCTTCATATTCACTAATCTTGAAATATTTGATGAATAACCATCGGGTACTTCCACCTTTTTCAAGAATTCCAACAACATCAATTTTTCTTTCGAAGATAACATATAGCATGCAGGAGGTAGTTTACCATTTTCGTCGATGTGAAGTTCCTTCCTAATGCCTAGCTCCATTAAATCCATGCATGCTTTCTTACCATCCTTTGATTTTCGTTCAATATTCATGATCGTTCCAAAAACATTGTCACATACATTCTTCTCGATGTGCATGACATCAAGATTGTGACGTAATAGGAGATCTTTCCAATATGGCAAGTCAAAGAAAATACTTTTTTTCTTCCAATGCTTTAACCAAGTTTCACTAGACCCCTGTCAATTTTCTTTCTCAAGCGTACACAATTGATTAAGAACATCATGCCCAAATAGTTGTGGTGGTTGTTCCCTTTGTTCTGCCTTACCATCAAAACGAGATTTATTGTTACGCCATGTGTGGTTCATAGGTAAAAAGCGGTGATGAGCCATGTAGCAAAATTTTTTCCCATATGTCAACCATCGAGAAACAGTGTGCTTGTTGCAACAAGGACAGGCCCACCTTCCCTTTGTACTATATCCAGATAGATTAGCATATGGAGGGAAGTCATTAATAGTCCACAAAAGAGCTGCATGTAGCTGAAAATTTTATTTCTTTGAGGCATCATAAGTTTCAACACCAATCTCCCATAATTCTTTTAATTCCTCAATCAACGGTTGCAAGAACACATCAATCTGATTTCCAGGGGCTTTTGGACCAGGGATGAGCAAGGAGAGCATGAAATATGGTTGCTTCATACACTTCCATGGGGGAAAATTATATGGAACTACCACCACAGGCCATGTACTATGAGCAACACTCATGGTGCCAAATGGATTAAATCCATCACTTGCTAGGCCAAGTCTAACATTGCGAGGATCACTTGAGAAAGATGGATAAAGCCCATCCAACCTTTTCCAAGCTTCAGAATCAGCTGGATGTCGTAGCAACCCATCCTTAACACGCTGCTCATCATGCCATCTCATATCTGTAGCTGTTTTTGAAGACATATATAACCTTTGAAGCCGTGGGGTCAGGGGAAAATATCATAGGGTTTTGACAAGTATCTTCTTGCTAGGTGAATCATTATGTGTTGCTATCATCTTCCATCTAGAAGCGCCACATTTTATACATTCATGGGAGTTTGCATATTCTTTTCGAAAAAGCATGCAGTCATTTGGACATGCATCTATCTTCTCATAGTCAAGACCCAAATCTCGAATGAACTTTCTAGCTTCATAATACGAAGATGGTACAGTTTCACTTACAGGAAATACTGATCTAATGAGCTCAAGCAAAGTGTTGAAGGAATTATTGCTCCAACCACTCAAGCATTTCAAATGTAGCAATTTCACAAGGAATTCAAGCTTCGAAGCATGATCACATCCTGGATAAAGAGGTTGTTCAGCATCTCTCAACAAATCATAAAACTTTTTGGCGGGTTGGTTAGGCTCATCATTACTAGTAAATGAACATCCACCCATCTCAACGTTGATGTTGTGCATTCCAAATGCTTCTTCTAACATAGGATGCATACCATCATCATTACTGTAACGCCCCGCTCCCACCTACGGGTGTTACTCATGAATAGCCAACTTACTATTCACACGCTAGGGCAAAGATGAAGAGACGGCTACGTTTCAACGGGAAACGACCTAGGTGGGAACTAGGCTTTGCCCTCTCTTCGCTCCGCTCGAGGGTCCGGGAATTATCAAACGACCTATTAAAACCCGAAACCTCGCAATCGTCACCCCTTCTCGAGCTCTTTAATGAAGGGCTAAGGGTGACCTACCAGGATCGAAAGAAAATAAGCTAACTCTCTAGCTTAAAATAATTTATGGCATAATGCCTTAATTATAAGAAAATAAATTTTTCCTATCTTTGCCCCAACCATTAACCCATTTATCTCTCTTCCAATTTGGAAAATATTTGGATTAATATTTCTTTGAAAAAATTTAAATAAATTTTCCTCATTAAAGCTCCATTGATTTTCCCTTTATTTATTTCAAAAATTCCATAATTTTCCAACCATTAGGAAATTAATTTTTGAAATACAATTCTCAAAACATCCTCATCCAATTTCAAAATTTAAGGAAAATACTCCATTATTTAATTTCCCAAAATATAGAAATTTTTCCCCACAATTGCCTCAAATTCACATTAATTTAAAAATTAATTTAGAGGGTAAATACTCATTTATTTATTTATTCATTTTAAATTATTTCAGAATTTTATAAAATATTAGAAATAATTAGATAACCCAAAAAAAATATAAAAAAAAAAATAGGACTTCAAACAGCAGCCACAGGGTGGGGCAGCAGCAGCCGCGCCCCCCAGCGCGCGCAGGCCGCGCACGCCCCGCGCGCGCTGGCCGACCGCGCACGCACGCTGCGCGCGGCCGCGCCAGCCTCGCCCTGGCGCGCCCTTGGCCGCACCAGCCCACTGCCTCAGCCATTTTTTTCATAAAAAAAAAATATATATTTTTTTTAAAAATCCCATGTTTTCCAGAATACATTTCCATACCAAGGGGCTTCCAAAACACTCAAGTTTACCCCCCTTTTTACCACATTTACATACATTCCAAGTTTAACAAAATAATACAACACAAACACAAAACTACATAACCACTACTCATGGTTTCCTCTTTGCTTCAATACCTTCACCCTTGCAAAACTCCCTTTCCCTTGGATGATTCTCCACCTACATTGAGGTCAAAGGACCTCATGAGCCAATGCTCAGTAAGGGTGCTATGCAAATGTAAATGAAGTATGAGAAACATAACATGTAATGTAAATGCAATGCATATCAAGGGTAGTTCTCCATGCCCTCATAACCACTTAGGTTAAGGCACCAACCAACCCCTCTCTCCCCTCACAAGTCCTCCTTATGGCCATAGGTCCACTTGGGCACAAAACATGCAAAGAACCATTACATGCAACTCATTCACACATGTACAAATGCAAGCAAAAACCCCTCCACTTGGGGCTATCCCTTACCTTGTTTCCTTGAAGCTTTAACACTCTCACAAGCCAAGAATCCCTCTTAGACTTTGAAGCTTAAACACCTCCACAAGCTAAGACTCACCCTTAAAGAAAAATAATAAAGGGACTTTAGTTCTTAAACACATGCATTCAACTATATCAAGGGAGAAAACTAGGCTTACCTTTGCTAGTTTTTCTCTTCTTTCTCTAGACTTGCTTGCCTTCTTGCTTCTTCAATTCACAAATGGGGAAAAAGCTTTGAACCAATTTCTCACTTCCTATTTATAGAGTTTTCTTCTTAATCCATGCCAATTCTCAAGATCACATCCTAGCCATAGATTTCTTCTTATTTCAAGAGACTTAATCTCTACCTTTGAACATTAGCACAATCCTTGTGCTTCTCCCAACTTAAATCCTAGCCCTTGATTTTAGGAGAACTCTTGTCTAGATTCAAAGGAAACACAAATCCAAGAGACTTGTCTTCTTAATTCTCATCCATTGATCTTTCTTTGGAGACTAAATCTCCTTCCTTGGATCAATCCCAATTTTCCATAATTCTCCATTTTCCAAATAATTAAATCATGACTAATTTCCAAGATTGACTAATTTCCCAAATTTGCATTTAAATTAAATCCATAACTTTTCAAGCATTTAATGGAGACTTAAATAATTTCTTTTTGATTTAATTTTAAAGGCTCTTGAAAGACATAATCCATTTACTTTAGCATTTATTTAAATCCTCTATTTTCCAACATTAATGCTTGACACATTTCTTTTTATTATTGATTTTCTTTTTAATTCTCTCCATAATGGCTCTCATTAATGCTTGAGAGACTAATTTCTTTTTCCTTTTTGCATTTATTAAATATCTCTCTTGATTCATAAGATCATGCCATGTGTCACCAAATTCTCTTAATTAAATAAATCCTTATTCTCCAAATTAAATTAAATCTCTTTCCATAAGAATTTGCCAAGTGTCACCAATCTAGCCATACTTGGTTTTCCAATTTAATTCCTAATTATCCATGCACTTAATCAAGAATTAAATTCTCCAAAATTAATTCTCCAATATAAATAATTTCTCCAAAAATAATTCATCCTTTGGGATGAAATTCCAAATTACTATTTTGCCCCTCCTAAGACATCCAATATATCATGGCATTTTCTTTAATTCAAGGGCAATTGTGGAATTTTTCATAGACCAAAATTCTCTTAAATGACAAAATTTATCATGACTCATCAAGGGTATTACAATTACTGTCCACATCGTCATCATCACTACTATCTACTTCAGCAAACACATCCTCCCCGTGATGATACCAAGTGACATAATTCTTAACCATTCCATACCTTAGTAGATGAAATTTCACCTCTTCCCGAACTCTCAGTTCTGTATTGTTACAAGTCATGCAGGGACAGGGGGGTGGGCTTTGGGGGGTTTGGCGGGAGAGCAAGAGCATCTCCTGCTTGTAGAAATAGATAATTTTTTTTTAAAATTTTTTTATTATTAAATAAAAATAAAATAACTTATAAAATTAATATTAATAATAATTTAATTGATAAAAAAATAATTATGATTATGATAATTGATAAAATAATTTAACTAATAATATATGATAATTGTTATGTATAAAATAATAAAAGCAGAGTGAGTGCCAAAGAAATCGGGTCAAGAAAACGCCACATGGCCCCCCGAGAGAAGCGCCACGTGGCAGCCCCCTGGGTGGCCAAAGAAGGCCACACAGGGGGAACCACCCCCGAGTGAGGTCACTCGGGGGTGGCAGGCGCGACCCCCATGGGCAGCACGCGGCTGCCTGGTGGGGGCCGCGCCCCTGTGCTAGGGGGGAGCGCCCCCCCTCCCCCGAGTGGACGTCACTCGGGGGAACAGTACCCCCGAGTGACCCCACTCGAGGGAAAGCAACCGCGCGCGCGGTCGCGCGCGCGGCTGACAGCATATGGCTACCCGCGTAAGGCCGCGACCGCGCGCCCGGCGGCCGCATGCGGCCGCGAGCCCGGCTGCCAACATGCGGCCGCTCGTGCACGGCCCCTCGCGCTCTTTTTTCCATGCTCACAGATACCCCCGAGTGAGGGTCACCCAGGGATCCACACTCGCCTCCGCGGGCCTCCTATTCTTACTCCACTGCCTCCAAGAAAGTCGGCCTAAGGCTATTCCCGCGAGACTCGGTCAAAGCCCCTCCGAGATTCTTGCCACAAAACTCGGAACACGCGACACATGGATGCCCCTCTTGTTGCTATAAATAGGAGGTCACTTTCTCTCATTCGGTATGCAATCTCTGACTCTCGCATTTACTCTCTTACTTTCGAATACTCTATTTCTACGGTGATCTAACTTAGGCATCGGAGGGTTCGCACGGGGACTTTCGCCCGCGCTCCTAACCGATTTATTCTCTAATAGGTCATCCATCGCTCGGAAACACCTTCGGAGACTCATCCATCGCTCGAAAATGCCCTGGGAGACTCACCCATCGCTGCCACATTACCCCGGGAGACTCACTCATCACTCAGATACGCCATACGAGGGTCATCCATCGGTGGTTTCCCATTTTATAAATTTATTGTTGTAATCGTGTAACAACAATAATAATCTAAATTATAATAATAAAATAATTTAAATTATTGCATCAAATTAATATTTATTAAATGTTAGTTAAATAATATATGATAATAATCTAAATTATATATATTAGTATATAAAATAAATTTAATCCTACAAAAACCATATGCTGAATTACAAAAATATCAAATTTGTATATTTTAAAATACAAAACCTCTTTATTTTTAATTTCTGAATTATTCTATTAGCTGATACTCATGTTTTTCAATTATTTAATCAATCAATAAAATTATTTAAAAATTTAAAAATAATAAATAAACTTTATTTATCTATTAAAAAGACTTCTTTTAATTTAAAAATATTTAAAAGCCTATATGATTTACCTTTTTCATGAACTCCAAACATTCCAGGGCATGGCACAAGTGATAAAACTCTCATTTTTTTTTTCTTTTTACCCATATTGATTTAAATGATGGAGGGCCTTTTTGGAGACAATCCCCGACATCTCTAACCCTTATTTTGTAGAAAAGACGTAATACACACAAAATTAATAATAATTTTATTTAAAATTAATAATACTTTATAATAGTGATATTAAAAATTAAAAATAGATCTATTCACAATTATAAATTATTATTAATTTTAAATAAAATTATTATAAATTTGATTAATTGAAAAAATTATTAAAATTTATATATAAAGAGAACACTTCTTCACATGAATGTGTATGGTAGCAGTGGCGGCAACTCCACATTGGTATAAAAAGAGTCATTAGGCTTTAATAATTTTTTTCTATTATTTAATGGTTAGAATTTAAATTTTTAATCAATAATGATGAAAAAGTGGTATAACTATTTCTTAGAAGTATGGTTAGTTTTCTTTATTCAAATTATTATAAATATTTCACATTAAAATAAGTTATATAAATTTATCTAATCTTTCATTTAATTATTTATATTTTTTAGGTTCTTGCAATGCATAAATAACAGAAGAAGAAATAGCCTAAAATTAAATTTAATGTTGCTATCATTATAAGTATTCACATTAAAAATAGTTAGAGATTTTTTGTAGTGTGTGGTTGACATTAGTTTTATTTTATGTGATTAATTGAAAGCTTTTAAAGTTATATATTGTGTGCTTTATATTTCATTTAAATTTATAGGTTTAGAAAAAAAATATTATTCCCAAAAAAAGGATTTTTTCTGCTACAAAATTAAATTTAGTAATATCATACATATATAGTGGTTTATTAGTTGTTTATAGAATTAACTATAAAAATATAATTATTGATTACAAAAAATTTTGTAAAGAAAATCAATTTACAATGAAAATTAATATGATTAGCAATGATTTGATGTAGTGAAAAATAAGGTTGCGTTCTATTTGTCTTTTAATTTTTAATTTTGAGTTTTGAATTTATTTTGAATTTTCTGTTTTGGGAGTTTGTTTTAAAAATTAAAACTGCGTTCTCTTTATTATTTTGAAAAACTGTTTCTCAAAATAGAAAGTTAGAAAATGCATTCTTTTTGAAATTTTAAGAATATTTTGTTAATGATATTTTATTTAATAAATTTGATTATTTAATAAATTATAAGAATTTAATATTAATATAACATTAAAAATATATACATTTTAAAGTTAGTGAATTTTGTAATATTTTTTTTCATTATAATAATAAAATAGGAATAAATATTGAAAATGAAATTTGTTTGATGTGTTTTAAGGGGTAAATTACACCAAAAACCACTAAACTTCGGTGTATTTTTTATTTTGATCACTAAACTTTAATTATTTATAATGTGATCATAGAGGTTTAAAAAAGTTTGCAATGTAATCACATATAAGATTTTCCGATCACTCTATTGCTGAAGTGGGTGATGTGGCGCTGATATGGTCAAAATGTGCCATGTGTCAAAACAATATTTTTATTAATTGCCACATCAGCGCCGCGTCACCCACTCTGCCTATAGAGTGACCGAAAAATTTTATATGTGACCACATTGCAAAATTTTTTAAGCTTTTATGATCGCATTGCAAATAATTAAAATTTAGTGATCAAAATGAAAAACACACCAAAATTTAGTGATATTTAGTGTGAGTTACTTGTGTTTTGAGTTTGGAGTTTGTTTTGAATAAAAACACTCAAAATAATTTTTTGTTGTTTTTGATTTTTTTTACAATTTTCTTTTATTTTTGAAAATGTATTTTTAAAAATAATAATTCATTATTTTAGAAAATTTAAAACTAAAAATGACTTAAAAACAACAAAGAGAATGTATCCTAAGTGTTTTATCTACAATTTCGTAGAGAAAATCAAACTTTTTGTAGTGAATACAAATTTTGATTAATTATTTTTTGGTATTACAAGAATTGTTGTGACTAGATAAATAAAATTATTCAAAATATCTAGCTATTTGAATGAAAAAGTGATTAATTATCTAGAGTTGAAAAAATATATAAATTTACAATTTAATTTGTCTGAAGACGTTAGTATATCTATATTTTTTTTTAATTCAAAAACTACACTATCGCTATTTAAGTGAATTCATTTTATTAGTTTCAAATTACATAATTAAGTGTATTAAGACTAAATCATGTTAAATTTATATATATATATATATATTATATTTTAATATGCAACTCTTTTTGGTGATTCTTTCTTAATCCTTAAATATCACATTTAGTGACGGCCAAGTATGGCCGTCACTATTAACCTCCATTTGTGATCACCATCCCCTGGCTCTCGCTAAAGGTGTACATTCAGTGACAACCAATTATGATTGCCACTATTGCTAACCCATTTGTGACTGAGCATTCTCGACCCTCACTAAAGGTCCAATATTCAGTGACGGCCATGTACAGTGGTCACTATTATGCCTCCATCTGTGACCGAGGTTCCCGACCCTCACTAAAGGTGGTACATTTAGTGACGAGCATCATTGGCCATCACTATTGTGCCTCCATCTGTGACCGATGTTACCCGACCCTCACTGAAGGTGACCGCGTGTGGCCGTCACTATTATGCCTCCATTTGTGAACGATGTTGTCCGACCCTCACTAAAGGTGGCACTTTCAGTGACGACCGCGTGTGGCCGTCACTATTGTGCCTCCATCTGTGACCGACATTGGCCGATCCTTACTGAAGGTGGCACTTTCAGTGACGATCGCGTGTGGCCATCACTATTGTGCCTCCATTTGTGACTGACGTTGATCGACCCTCACTAAAGGTGGCATTTTTAGTGACGACCGCGTGTGGCCTTCACTATTGTGCCTCCATCTGTGATCGACATTGCCCGGCCCTCACTGAAGGTGGCCCTTTCAGTGACGGCCGCGTGTGGCTGTCACTATTGTGCCTCCATTTGTGACCGACGTTGCTCGACCCTCACTGAAAGTGGCACTTTCAGTGACAACTGCGTGTGGCCATCACTATTGTGCCTCCATTTGTGACCGACGTTGCTCGACCCTCACTAAAGGTGGTATTTTTAGTGACGACCGCGTGTGGCCGTCACTATTGTGCCTCCATCTGTGACCGACATTGCCCGGCCCTCACTGAAGGTGGCCCTTTCAGTGACGCCCGCGTGTTGCCGTCACTATTGTGCCTCCATTTGTGACCGACGTTGCCCGACCCTCACTAAAGGTGGCACTTTCAGTGACGACCACGTGTGGCCGTCACTATTGCGCCTCCATTTGTGACCAACGTTGCCCGACCCTCACTAAAGGTGGCACTTTCAGTGACGACCGCGTGTGGCCGTCACTATTGTGCCTCCATCTGTGACCGACGTTGCCCGACCGTCACTATTGTGCATCATTTGTGATGGATTCTATCTGACCATCACTAAAGACTGGAATTAGTGATGACTTTTAACTGGCTGTCACTAAATGTGGTCACTAAAAGTCAAATTTCTTGTAGTGTAAGTGGGAGCGGGTCATTACAGTTGGTATTAGAGCATAGCTAGCTATATGAGGGGGGAAGGCTAGCGTGTTGGAATGCTAAGTATGGTTGGTAAGTGATTGATGTGAGCAATTGCCAGAGTTTTGGAATAGAGGATGTCTAGCATGATTTGGGTGTAAGTCAGAATGTCCTCGCTGTTGAGTTGGGGTCGAGAACGATTGATTTGAAATTTTGAGATTTTAATGTAAGGTTGGTCCGATAACCTTGAAAGTTGGACATGTGGACCGAGGACCCTAAGGGATTGGGTCGAGTCATTGAGGCCTACAATGGTTGGAATGGTATGTTTGGGTATTCCTGTTCTAGGGATAAGAAAATATCATGAATTGAGATGATATACTCGTGAGAGGTATAGGGGTCGAGCAGAGAAGAACCGTAAACCCAAGTGTGGGTTTTGGTGTCAGGAAAAACCTGAATATTGGAATTTGGGTGTATGGTATGTTCTAAGGATGAGGACTCATTGAGATTGAAGTGTTAAGGCTTGTGTGGGGACACGAAGCCGAGGCATGACTAGTCCGGGAGGGGATTAGTGGAGCGTCCCTATGTCAGGGATTTACCGAGCATGTTCGAAGGAATAGAGTTGTCCATTGGAAGTAGTGCAGTAAGGCTTGTGCGCTTGAGATAGAGTGACCTAAAGTGGGAGTTAGCTTGAGGCTCAAGGAAATGAGTCTTCAGCAGGCTAGGTGGCGAGCCCAAGAAAGGGGGTAAGGTTAATGGCAATAAGGCTCTATGGGGAGTGTGCATGTAATGCATCTGAATGTCTGGCCAGTGAAGACATGACGTAAGAAGAATCTAGAAAGACTCTGAGGGGAGTCAGGATGTTAGATGTATGTGATGCGATGTGATCGTATTGTTATGATGATCCTAGAGGCGATGTGCCTAGGGTATGAGTAGACCTTAGTTGGGTTCATGATGAATCAAGATCTATCTTAAGGAAAGGATGTGTGTGTGGCAAGTGAACCCTAGCGAGTGTTTGTATGAGATGGAAATCCCAAGTAAGTCGAACTAGAATCCAAGGGAATCCAGATTTGGGATTAAGGAATTGGGCATGCGTTGATATGCGTATGAGAGCCATTGGGTTAGAAGTCCTAGTTGTGAAGGGCCAAAAGATCGTTCATGTGATTAATGGATGAGGGGCCAATCAAAACTCTCATTATGACGCTTGGGATCTGGTGGGATGCCTAAGGTCGGGAGATGAGAGGTGAATAGACCCTCATTGTGATGCCTGGGGTTGGGATGACGCCTAAGGTAACGAGACCCTTGATGGGAGACGCGGAGGTCACCCAATGAAGGGTATGAGCGGTGTGTGGTCCGAGAGCGATGAGTGTGTGGCAACAGGACATCCGTGGGCTATGCGCACGAAGGAAATGCCAACTTTGGATGCCAAGTGGGCAGGGGCGTGGTGAGTGATGTAGAGGCCTCAATTTGTAATTCCAAAGTCATGGGGGCCCGAGCAAGGCATGTTGGAATGTCAAGTTGGGCATAGTGACTGAATGCATATGTGAGTGTGCAAGGAGAGACGGGAGGTCTCGATTTACCTGAAGGGTAATGGTAGGTGCTCTAAGGCTATGGGTGCTGGAGCTTGAGGTGGGCTCAGCATGTCGGTGTTGGATTGAGAGATCACTGATAGTCAAGCTTTGGGATGACCAGAGTGGTGAAGTGAATCATGATGGACTTGGATCCATTGTTATGGAAAGTTGGAACTTTCAAATATTGATTGAAAGCTGTAAGGTATGATCTTGTGGAGTGAGATCATGAGGCCTCAAGAGGTGGAGTGGTTTGAAATTCTCTTAGGGTGGTAAGAGATGTAGAGTCTTGAGTACAAGGCTCATGGTGTGAGCTTGAGGTTGTTTTAGTCAAGGGTGGTGGAACCATCGTAGTTCGCGGAAGTTTTAAGTGGCATTAATGCTACGGGTGCAAGGCTCGATGTGACGAATCTGATGCTATAGACCGTGTGGCAGAGGACTAATGAGTTGGCTCGCAATAAGGGCAGGTGGCCCATGGGGCTGAGTAACTTAGTGAACTACAGGTGACGATCAGATGCCGAAAATTTGGAGTAGCACCTTAAGAGATTTGGTTAGATGAGACCGATAACCTCCTACAAGGGATAGGACACCTAGAGTAGTCCTAAGGAGGAATGGTGGAATGCGGTAATGATCTGATAGACTAGTGGCTAAGTAGGAAGCTTTGTGAGGATAATGGTTGCGAGAGTGGTGGGGTAGTCATGCCTAGTTCGATATTAAAGGTTGGACCAGAAGGCTGAAAGTCACACTATGGGGTGCGAAGCAGATCAGTGTTAGACCTGAGCCATGCTGTGGGAAACTGTTGTTGGGCCAGCATAAGGGAGCAAGACGATAATGATTATTTGGTGTTGGCTCTCAGAAGCATAGGGCAACATGATGGGGAACCAATGTTGGGCCAGTGTATAGGAGTGACACGGTAATGATGGCCAGGTGTTGGCTTGCCTAAAGCACAAGGCAACGCAGTGATTATGCAGATGGTCAAGGGCTAAAGATCAATGAGACGCATGGTAAGGGTGACAAAAGCTATGGTCAGTCCCACAACGCAGCTGCGAGTAATAAAGAGATGTTAGGGTGTTGCACCCAAGGGGGGTTAAGCCCTTTATTTTGAAAAAAAAAAAAAAAAAAAAAAAAAGCAGTGTCGAGGCGGCTTAGCGAAGGTTCAGGTGTTGTAGCGTCTCAAGGTGGTTGAGAAAGAAACCCATGGAAAAGAAACGGGTCTAGCGTGGGAATAACGCTACGGTTGATGCCTACCAGTGATGGGTCTAATGCTAGGTACCACTGGATGCAGACGATTGGTTCATAGGAGGGACTGCAGCTCTCTATGTGGATTTACCCACCTACGATGGAGATGATTAGACGCCGAAAACTGGGGGTGTGCTGTAGGTTATGTCTGGGCTAGACTTAAATTTCCGTGAGGGTTAAAGTATCGTGGTAGTGCCTTTTGTTGTCTTGGCAGTAAGAAGGTTTGTGAATCGATTGAGTGATATCTTATGGTGTGAAACAAGATGCGTGGCGATGCTCCTTGTTAAAGGATGCTAATGCAGTTATGGTTGAATTCGATCGAAATGGATTGGGTAAATTGAGATGATGGACCTTGTGTGACCTTGCCGTAATGAGGGAAGATGGGTTGATTGGTGAAGTCAGTAAACGGCTCCAGAATGTTACGTAAGTGCCTTGGAGGGCGAGACTTACGAGTTGGAAGCCAACCATGAGACGGGAATATTGAAGCGTGCGAAGGTTTCAAGTAAAGGCATCTCTAATCCTGTGATGTGAGTTGTGGCAGGCTGAACAAATGGATAAGGCACGGTTCGAAATCCATGAAGGCTCGCAATTGCACAGTCTAGTCTTAGTCTTGATGTCTTGATGCGAAAATGAGGAAGTACCCTTATGTAGCAGTGGATGGATTTCTGGTTGATGACACAGGATCAGTTGCCTGGTGGTAGCACCTGATGGCAATGATGGGAGCGTGAGACTCGAGGACTGTGATGTAAAGCCTTGTTGATTGACCATGTACATAAAAGGTTCAGCGGGTCCTGGTGGTTAGACCAAGCGGATTTTAGAAAGAGATCCAAGGTGATAAAAGATGGTTGGTCAGGCCAGAATTGTGCCGCCGAAAGGAGTGCTACTCCGTAGCGAGAGTTATAGATGGTAGTGTTGAAATATGGTCTGGGTAGAACTTGAGATGTTCTTCCAAGAAAAGTTGAGCGTGGGGCAACAGCATGGGATAAACTTCCTAAGGCACTACAACTCTAACATGATGGATCACCTAGGGAAAGCCAGCGTGAAGGCAAGTGCCTGAGTAAGAAGATGAGTCCTACGGCATTGAGTGGAAATGTAAATTCCACATGAGTGGCAAAGGTGATTTCCAGTGGGTGGAGTTAAATCGAGGTCATAGTCGATGTTTGCAAGTGTAGTGCTTGGAGGAAGGTGGTGTTGGTTGAGCTGGGCGATCCGGCTATAGCTAATCGAGATTTGTTTCCAGGAATGGTGATTAGGTGATGAGATCACCTGATAGCTGTGAGTGATACAGCTAGAGGGATGCCTTGGTATGGGGGCAATTGATGAGATTTAACCTCGTGGTTAGGGGTTAATGGGTGTAAAAGAAAGCAGTTAGTGGAGTCGATTGGTGATCAGCTAGGGGTAGCCAATGGCGACCAAAGGTGCTAATTGTTGATAGTAGCAGCGGCAAGCGGTAGCTGGACATGGTCGTGTGGCATCGTGAGAGTAGTCATTCAGTGGCGTAGGTGGCTTTGGAGTAATGGTTGCAGCTGAATGTGGCGCCAAGCGATGATAGGAAGTTGTCCTAGCCGATGATGGTGGCATTAGAGCCAATGTGGTTGCTCACCGAGTGATGTGAGCTAATTTAAGCAAAGTGTATGGGAAAATCCGGGATAAGCCAGAGATTCTCAGGGGATTAGTAAGCCATTCGAGAAATGGCAAGATGGTAGAGAAAAGGTAATCCAAAAATAGGGTTGTATGGGTTCGGTTGACCTGTGAGAGTGGAGATGCAACGACTATGGACGGAAATTCGTTGCTAACCTGGTATGACATTGACAAGAAGGATAAGGAGAACCATTATGTATGGTTTAAGTCAGGTGTCTAATGCGAATTGAGAATGAACCTGATTTAAGTTGACCGAAAGGTTTCGTGCCTCTAAAGTAGGAGGCTCTGTCGAGAAATGGTGGGATTTGAAAAGTCTCAATGAAATGGAAGATGGGCGAGTGAATTTGGCTAGAAGACCGCTTGAAGGGTGGGGGTGTAACCATGTTAGCGCAATGGTAGGATCCCTGACTCGTGGTAGGGTTATCAACCAAGGTAAGGCCTAGCATGGAGCATGATTGTAAAAGCTGAAATGGGCGAAAAATTGAAGGGGGGTTGCTCAGTGAAGAGTCCCTTGGTATGGGTATGAGACCCCTACTAGCGTGTAATATCGGCCAATAAGGAAGGCCTAAGTATCTCTGTGTGCTTATGCGAAGAACTCTTGGTTGGGAGAAGGTTGTGGCCAAGCATGGTTAAGCTCGAAGTGAGCATGTAATGGTGTGTGCATCACCAAGCTCGAGATGGACTCGGGCAGTGCACATATAGTAGAAATGTGTAATTACCTGGCATGGTGTTGGGTATGTCGGTTATGCTTAAACCTATCGATAAATAAAGGTCGGCTGGTTAAGGTAATAGGCCATGTATGAAATGGTCGAAGTTGGCTGGGTGGGCCAAATGATTGCTTACCATGTAGTGCTAGCATGGTTAGTTAATCGGTAATGAGAAGTTGCCATGAGGATCGACTCAAGCTAAGCATGCTTGTAGTAAATGGCAGTATGCCATGGTGGAATGAGTGTCAGAGTGTCTTGTGGGCACTAGAAGTGACATTACACGAATGGTCAATGCTAAAACGTTGCTGGTTAGACCAATGTGAAATCGTGGCCATGTGTGATTGGCAGTGCGAAACGTTGTCGTGTGTGATCGACGTAAAATCGTGGTAGACTGATCAGTGATGCAATGTTAGTGCGTGTTAGTTTCGATTGAGGGAGAGAATGGGAAGTGAACTACAAAGCTATGCTTCGAGGCAGAGAAAATCCATCAGGAGATGGATATCGTTGCAGTAAGCATGACCAGCAACCAGTGGTGCGATTTGAATGGAGACCAAGGCGGTATTCAGTTGGTGAATGTCCTCGAGAGGCGGAGGACCAAATTCCTAAGCAAAGCCTTGAGGTGGGACTAACCCGAGGTAAATGTGAGAAACGGATAGGCTATGAGATTCTCAAGCATGGGAATTTGGCATGTAGCCCGAGAACGTGATTGTCTTAGGCAGGAGAGTATGGTAAAGTGAATTTTGAGGGCAAAATTCTTTAACGGGGGTGGAATGTAATACCCGGTATTACATGGTATTGAAAAATAAATAAATTTTGAATATTTTGGCAAGACCTCGGGTGGTCCGGGAAGGCCAAAAGTCGATTTCGAGAAATTAATTAATAAAATTGCCGAATTGACGGCAGGGAGTGCCTCGAGACTTGGATGTCCAGAGAAGAGGGCATGAGATTAGTGAGCATCTTGAGATGAGGCTAATGACGTTGGTGGCAATCAGACCGAGAATAATTTTCGGAATAAATTCTGTATAAGCTCGAGTGGGTGCCAATACCGAATGGTCGTAGGGGACCTCCAGGAAGCTGAGGGGACACTAGGGGCGGTCTGGTTATGTGAGTAAGGCAACCCTTAAGCGTTTTCGAGTCGAATAAAGGTCTCGTGCAGGCTCAGGGATGAAATCGGTATTTTCGAGTAAATGTCGGTTATTAATTTTTGATAAATCGAGATTTTGTCTAGCTTGATGGTATAATTTAAAGCTTTGGGAGGGTCCAAGAGCAATTATAGAAAATTCCCAAGTGCAATTAATATATTCTTAAGTGGAATATGCAAAAATGGGGGGCATTAATATGCAATTTATATATTTATATATATATATATATACGGAGGGTTGTGATGGCGGCCATTTCAATTTTCAAATTGGGAAATCAAAATCAGAGAAGGAGGCATTTCGGCCGAGAGTAGAAGCTCGAGAGAGATGAGGGCTCGAGAGAGAAGCAAGAGTGTGAGAGAGATGAAGAGAGAAATGGTGAGAAAGAGAGCCCGAGGCGTCGACAGCCATGGCCGACGCAGCTGAAGCAGCTGCGACCTGAAGCAACAACAATGGCGGCCGATTGATGGCCAAGAGTGGTGGCATCTGATGATGGCGGAAGGTGAAAGTGACCGAAGCTAGCCGAGCAGAGGCCGATGATGGCTGGAGGCAGCCGCAGGTCAGAGGCCTGATGCAGCGAAGCGAGCAGTGGCGGTCGCATGCGAGTGGCTGCTGTGGTGGCTGCGGTGAGGTGGCCGGTGGCGACGGGATGCAGGGTTGGCAATGTGGGCTGGCAATGGTAGCAGAACTGACGACGACGGTTGCTGGTACACAGCTATGTGCGTTGGAGGTTGAAGAAGAGGAAGGTCGCGCACGGGAGAAGAAGAATAGGGAAGAAGAAGAGAAAAATAGAAAAGAAAAGAAAATAAAAAGAAAAATATAGAAAATGGAGAAAATATGTGAAAAATAGCCAAAAATTCCAGAAAATTCTGGAATAATTCTAAGAATTATTTTGCGGCTTGACGAGCGTGTCGGAGGCTCGAAAATGAAATTTGGGCACAAGATTTGCTGCCAAGGAGGTAGCGCTAGTATCGGCGTTTTTCAAAATTTCTCCTCCAAAATTGAATGCAGGTAAATTAATAATTTATTTTCAAGTTATTTGCATTAAGCGAGTTAATGTAAAATAATTATTTGTTGGATTAAACCCTGGGTCGTGGTTGCTTGAAAAATTGTTGATGGTTGGTTTATGCTGCGGTTGGTGTTGTTTGGAGATAGTGTTGATGAGTGATTTTGCGATGTAAGCAAAAGCAAAGGCATTGGTTAACGTTTGATATTGTGGCGTTTTTGTGTGATTGGTATCTAGGTTTGGCTGGGGAGGCGGTGATCCTAGAAGAGCTCGGAGTTTAGGCTGGCGTTCTCGCCGAGGCAGGAATGAGGCTTCGAGCCAGGTAAGGGATGGCCCCATGTGGAGGTGGCCTTCCAAGTTGGTAAATATGTTTGATAATATTTTTATGTAGCATTTGCATGTAGGGTTATCACTTGTGTGATGTGAGATCTAGTGGACCTATGGCCATATGGAGGACTAGTGTTGTGGGGGCTGATAGGTTGATGCCTCAAACCTTGGTGGATTGTGAGGATAAATGAGCCTAGCCTCATTTGCATGCATTGGGCATACATAAACATGGTTATATTCATATTTACATGCATTACACCCTTATTGAGTCTTTATGACTCATAAGGTTTTACCTCATGTTGTAGATGAGGCAAGACAAAATGCAAGCAGGGATGGTGCCGGGAGACTATTGTGGCAACTAGTATTGTTGCCCGAGACGTGTGGATGTGAATTCTCCTATATATTCTTATATGTATTCATGTGTTTGAATGTAAGCGTATTGAGCACTAGAGGTATCTAGTTGTTGTAATCCTAATAATGTGATACATGATTGTGAGTCTGCGTGATTTATATGGGGCTTTAGTTGTTGAAGCCAAGTTCGGACCGAGTAAAGATCAGCGAGGTATGTTCTCATAAATCCCCAATACTTAGTGAAGTGTTTGTTAGGCTAGCTTTGTGCCTGGGTCACCTTTGGCTTGCTATGAGGCGAGCTGAAGAAAGGTGAAGCTCACTCGGGTTTCGGGTTTCGGGTCTCGGTTCGCTGTGTTTTCTTATCTGTGTTTGGGATCGATTTCTAAGTGGAGGGAAGGGAAGGACGAAGCCTAGTCTCTACCTAGGGCGTTTCCTGTTGAAACATAGTTCAACCCTTCAGTTGTGGTTCGTCAGGTGAATAATCTAGTCGATTATTTACCGGTGGCGCCCATAAGTGGGAGTGGGTTGTTACACTATGTGTCAGACCTCATTAATGTGACCAGATGACACCTCAGGTAACCCCTTTCCTAACTTTCAATCTGCCCTACCCAGGGATTGTCCTATCACATCAATAGTAGATCACATATGACTTTCACCCCATCAAATACCGACGAGGGCTACAGATCATATTCCCAACACTTGTCTCCATATACTAACAATATAGAACTACATAGATGAATGTTCCCACCTCCCAATTGGATGATTCGACTCATTAGCAAATCTCACACACCAATACACAAAACAACCACGCCGGTTCAAGATAGCAACCTTGTGCTAGTCTATACTAGATTAATCAAAGTCCTCATCCAAAGAATTTAAGGACTAAGAATAGTTTAAGATATTCTGTTACTAAAGTATCTTGTCACACAATCTCAACACCTTGAGAATAAGATTCTCACACAAAAGATCTATAGACTCATTCATATAATTGATAGGAGAAAATATGAATGAAGATAACCTTACCTTTTATAGATTTATACAAAAACATAATTAATGCATTAAAATAAGTCTGTTAGATGTCATCCAAATATAGCATCAGGGCACACAACACAAACAATGACCTTTGCTGTCCAATAGCAATGTCCCATATACAGTAGCAACCAACATCATTATCCCATAATAATGAGGAACACACTGAGAGTAATGGATCACTAATCCGTGCATTACTCGGTATGCATGACTTTCTAGTTTCACAGCCATGTAGCAATCAAGACACATCAACTGAAAGGAAAGTAAGATCATTATGGGGAAAGCAGCTAAGTTAAAAATTTTTGAACATTACCCCGATCCTGGCGATTTGATCAACGTTGAAATCAAAATAATTACATACAAAATAAAATAAATTTAACCTTTAGATATTTTAGTTGTTTACATATTCGAGCAGTCAAAGTGTTTGATCCCTAACTTGTTATACGCGATGCGCGTCCATTAGTGAGGGGAGCGAAATTAGAGTGCTAGCTCCTTCTCCTTTCGCAACTTATGTATGGATAGAAAATAACGATTTTTCAACTCTTGAAAAATCACAAAAATAATTTGTTTATTTGGGTAACCCTTAAAGGGGTATTTATAGAGGAGCAAAACCTCCCAAGGCTTCCTAAACCCTAATGGATATGGGCCGCCCCATTTATCCTAATCCAACTAGAAACTAAATTAAGTGGCTCAAATCTAATAATAAGTTTAAATAAAATATTTGATCCAAATCTAATTTAAGTCCAAATATAATATTTAATTTAATATTTGGCCCAAATACAATTTAGCCCAAATATATTTTATTTCCTATTTGCCACTCCAACAAATAGAAAATTATTAAATTAGAAACCCCTTCCTAATTTAATCAATTGTTATTTTAGGAAACTCTTTCCTTTATGACGACTCTGTCATATCAACGTTATTACGTCTATTTGTTCTTTTTTCGTGAGAACCTACGATGGCACAACTTCTTATCGAAGCGTCCCACTTAACCATACATCCGCTCTCCTGATTTAAGCTAATGACTGTACATATTACTTATGACTCATTAGGCTTCTGAATATGTTGGCAATATATTGGTATGAACACATAAGACAAGATTAGCCTCCAGCAAGGCATCATGCTTACCTAATTATTCAGAAGGATTCATAATCCGCAAACAACCTTTCACGAGCATGGTTATTGTGTAATTCGATCCTCTCGTCAATGTATCTTATGTGATCTCAAGTCTTGCGATGTGTTACTTGATTACGATCACATGAGTTTTCTTCGGTCTTCCTGATATCCTCACTCAATAGAAAGTGAATCAATAACTCCTTATTGATCTTTTCACCATGGTCATGGATTTAATGTAAATATCCACCGAAGGCACCTTAGATACATCATCCTCTATCAAAGAATAAATGAGCCCCATCTTGGTTATGCACCCATCTCCATAAGTCTCACAATATGCCAAACGATCACTCATGTGCATCCTTTGTGTAGACTCATCGAAACGATGTCAAAACATACTGGTTTTCTTATGAGATGATTGTGAGAACCTCAGGTCCAAGGATTAGTTCCACCCATCTCGTATGAGAAATCCATCAACATATAATCAAAATGGATTATCATGGAGAATCATGTCTAATGACACATTCTCCAACATTTGTCACCTATGTACTTGTCTAGGCATCCCCATGCCTATGCGTGTGTGATCGAGGCTGTCGAACCGACCAGATTAGTGTATGTATTAGGACTGATTTGCAGCTAGGATGCTCCCCAGGTCGTCTCCCAACGAACTGTTAACGAACTATCAAAACAAGATTAAACGAGGGGGGTTGTGATGAAAACCGAACTTAAAAACGCTCAAGAATGAAACAAAGATGAATTCTCGACTAACTAAAACGTAACCCGCTACAAACCCTACCTCCTTACCACGGTAATCCCCGTCTCACTTATGAAAATAATCTATTTGGTTTGATTTTTGAAAAACTCTTCTACAACCGCAAAAGATTAAATCAAAATGAGCAATCGCTCATACAATTTATAATATACCGTTTCTTTCTAATCAAAGCCTCAACCGAGCACGTCAATTAAACCCATCCAAAGATCATCATGCATTCACACAACCGCATAAAAGAAACATACATAAACTTAGAGAAGGAAAAGAAACGAAATCATCAATAAAAACATGAGAATCGAGTTCCAAACCAAATTCGACTATATGACCTAGACTCAAACCGGGCAAGGGGTACGGGAATGTAGCATATTACAAGCGAATTAGCCTTCCATAGCTTCTAGGTTGAAATCGTGAGAATCCTCCAAAATCGACCACCCTAATGCCTCTTAGTTAGCTCTTATTTATAAGGTTTTGGAAAAGAAAAACCTAGGCTAAATGGGCTTAGGGTTTTTTTATTACATATGGCCCATAATTTAATTAATTAAAAAAGGCCCAATGGATTCTAAATTTGCCCATAACCCATAATGAAGTATGGTTGCCTCTTTCAAACTCGATGTCCATTCACCTTGCGAAGCCCACTTGCGCCTCTATCGAAATAGCTCAAATCTACGGCCCAAATCTGCCAAATAAGAATAAAAATAGTGTGAAGCCCAATAAAATAAAATAAACACAAGACAAATGAAATAACCTAAATAGAGTGCAATGAAGATGGAATAAGAGGGATAAATAATATAAAATATGCGCGCCATTAGTGTGAGACCCCCATTGCTATCACATAGCAAAAATATAGCATATACAAGTCTTACTGCAATTGTCAATGTCCATTCTTGACATTGCTACGACTTAGGACATTTAATGATGTCTAGAAACTGTGATGCATCATCTCACATCTTTATAGATTAATCACAATATATATCATGTGGACTTCTATCTAGTTTCATCTTGTTATTACAATAATAACAAGAAACTAATAGAATGACTTCTTTTGAAATTAAATAGCACTTTATTCAAAAGAAAATATGATTACAAATGTTAGTGTACAATTTTCCCAATTTGATTGGGTCTAGACCACCTACACTAACAACCTTGACGTCAGTCGATCCCATCGACCCACTAAGGGAATCTCTCCAAATCTCCAAAGCACCCCGAAAGATTCTGAGTATCCACTAGCTAAGACTCATGATGATTCTAATGGCAACAAAGACCAACTTCATATGAACCTATTAAGGTTCATCGATTACTGTGCATTATAGTCCTTTCACTGATTAGCATCCTAACCGAGTGAGAGTCATGGATCGATTAAACTCACAAGACTCAATAGCTATGACAAATCCGATAAACTATGTTGTATTTATAACGCCCTATATTTTTGTGAAATTGCCACGTATTTTAAGTGAGTTTAAAATATCAAAAAATATGTTTGAAATGGCAACAAGTGACCGAATCAGTCGCAGGGAGTGCCCTAGAGCTTGGATACCTAAGGACAAAGGTATAATTTTAACGACCGTCTCGAGGTAAGACTTATTGCACTGAAAGAAATCAAATCAGAAATGGTTTTCGGTTAAGCTAAGTTATAGCCTAAAAATACCGAATGATTGTAAGGGGCTTCCGAAAAATCGTATATATTGAGTAAATTTTGAGTTAATAATTTTGGGATTTTAAGTATCTCGATAAATTTGATGTTTAAGGGTATAATTCTAATTAGAGAAATTATCCAAATGAAAGAATGATGAAATTATGAGCTTAGGTGGTAAAATGTTAAAGTTGAAAACTTGAAATATGGGCCAAAGTGTTATTTGAAAGAAGTTTGGGGTTTTAGCTTGGATTTCAAAAGTTGTATTAGTTCTAGTTTTGGATTCCAAAAGCCACTCAATTATGGCGTTGAGTCTTTGGAGTCCATGGCTAAGATTGTGACAAGTGGCATAACACCATTGGTTGAAGGATTCTATAAATAGGCACCTTGAGTTGCTCTCAAACCATTCCAAACAAATTTGAGGAGTGAAGCACTCTAATAGGAGGAGCTTTTTCTAGAGATAGAGAAGGAGGTTCGGCAAGAAGGCGGGAAGAAAGCGGCGTAGAAGCGGCGGAGAACGAGCCTCGTTGGAGTTGCGGGTCTTCGCCGGAATTTGCCAAAATCAGTCAGTAAAAAAGTGAGGTAAGTCCCTTTTTTTTGATAATCTTGTAGAGGGGGAAGAGAGGGTCACGTAGGTTCAAATGGGGGTCGAATCGGAGTCAAAACGAGGGAGATATGGCCGAAATACCAAATCGAGGCGTTGCTGTCCGAAACTGCTAGGCAGCGCGTGAAATACACGCGCCGGATAATAGCTGCGCGTGAGGGCGCGTGGCCAGCCTTCTTGGGAAGCGTGAGAGCACGTGAGATGTCCTTTTTCCATGAAATTTTTCAGTTATGCCCCTAATTTAATACCCTTCAACCCTATGTAAAAATATTTAAGGTTAAGTTTATCAAAATGCATGTTTTATGCAGAAACCTAGGCCGTTTGCTGTAAAATTATACCGTCGAAGAGATAACCCAACAAGGTGAGATTCCATGAGACTCCTATACTCCAAATCCTAATTTTTATTCTCTTATGAAAGACTTCTATTGCATGAGACGTGTTTTGTGAAATTCTTACATATAAACTCTTGTTATTTTCTTACGTGAAATCATGCTGCATATATGAACTGTATTTTACTGAAAAATATATGTCGTTGGCTTTTTAACTGTTGCATTTATAAAATTCGTGTGGCCATACTATTGTACCTATTTGTTGTTGGCCAAGGGCAAAAGTCGGATATCCCCCGAGAGGCGCTATGCGTGCTCCATCGAGAAAGCTCTCGTGGGGAAGACCGTGAGCCTAAGGAACAACAAATGCGGTGCTTGCATGAGTGCTATGAGGTCGGGTCGAAGTGACATGGTTAGGGACCTCCCAAGAGGCGCTATGCGTGCACCATTGAGAAAGCTCTCGTTGGAGGAGGCTAACGTGTTCACGAGGCACTTCGGAGTAGTTCTCGTTGTCTTCTCATACATTTTATAACTGATCATGCATCGATATAAACTGTTTTTGGAGTTTCTCACTAGAAGATTCATCTTCTAATTGGACTATGTCCCTGGAATATTCAAACATTCCAGGTTCGACAAGCAGCTCTAAGGGAAAGGAGGTAGCTGAAGGATAAGCTTAATTTACTGCTTATAGCATGTTTAACATATCTATGTTTATGTGCGAACCTTTGTAATTTTGGAAATGTTTAAGATGTTCAGTTATCATTTGCGAGAGATGATGTAATACATTTTGTAGACGTCTTGAACAATTTTATGATAAATAAAGTATTATGGTTGTGAACCATATCAGGTTCGATCTAGCTTCCGCATTTGAAATTTTAATGCCAGTCTTAGCTATTCGATTATTGGGTTTGTTAAGCTGAGAAGGTGTAAATTTGGATTTTTGGGATATTGTGTGATGTATGACAGCTATTGTGATATGAAAAGTGTTTATATTCCCAAAATCCTAAGTTATAACACGCTCAAGAAATTTGGAGTGTTACAGTATTGGTAGCATGTTAGATCCCATCTGATATTAAAACTCTTTCCAATCTCATGCTCACTATGGCTAGGGGATTTCCAATCATAACCATCAATACTGATTACATAAGATGTACGCCTCCATACAATAGAGGTTAATGGATCCCATTAGTGAACATCTGTCTCCATACATCACTTCTTAGATATTGCACAAAGAGCATCCCCACCTCTTACACTGGATGGTTCTGCTCAATGGTAAATCCCTAACACCAGTGTGCAAGACACTATATCACCTCTAGTCCAAGGATCAAATACAAAATTGAGAGCCAATGACAGATCATAATCCTCAAGCTATGTGATTTGTTGCAAGCATCGCATTCAACAGATGTTCTACCAACACCTACCCATATGTCTACTATATGTGTCCCACATAATGTCGCGTGTGACTCACTATCCCATTCCCATTAGCATCCCAGTCTAACAATGGTAGTAGCCCATTTGTTAGTACACTAATTGATATATCATATTCTCCTTCTGATAAATCTAAGGGCTGAGAATACCTTTAAGAAATCTTAAACTAGAAATCCACATCACATAGTCTCAACCCCATGAGAGTAGAACCTCTATCAAGAAGTCTAGGGACTCATTCATAAAGATGAGAGGGAGAGGTATGAATGAAGATATGACGTTATTATTAATATCAAGAATAAATCAAGAGTGTCATTCACATACATCCCATGTAATGTAAATCTAGTATCTAGGGCACTATTACTAACAAACTCCTACTTGCATTGATGTTAATTTACAAGCTGTGACGACCCGCTCCCACTTACGAGCGCCACCGGTAAATAATGGACCAGATTACCCACCTATCAAACCACAACTGAAGGGTTGGACTATGTTTCAACAGGAAACGCCCTAGGTGGGAACTAGGCTTCGTCCTTCCCTTCGCTCCACTCAAGAATCGGTCTCGACACAAACAAGGAAAAAACTCAGCGGACCGAGACCCGAAACCCGAGTGAGCTTCACCTCTCTTCAGCTCGCCCCATAGCAAGCCAGAGGTGACCCAGGCACAAAGCTAGCATAATAAACATTTCGCTGAGTATTGGGGATTTATGAGAACGTACCTCGATGATTTTTACTCGGACAAAACTCGGCTTCTCCAACTAAGTCACATACCATGAACAATCTCACAATCATTTATCACACTACGATGATTTCAACCATTAAATACATCTAGTGCTCAATATCGTTTATATTCGACTACATGAATACATATAAAAATTACAAGAGATTACACAACAACACATCTCAGGCAACAAGCTAATTGCCACAACAGCCTCCCAGCGCCATCCCTGCTTGCATCCAGACTTGCATCATCTACACATGAGGTAAAACCTCATGAGTCATAATGACTCAGTAAGGGTGCAATGCATGTAAATATGAATATAATCATGTTTATGTATGCCAATGCATGCAAATGAGGCTAGGCTCACACATCCTCACAACCCTCTAAGGTTTGAGGCATCAACCTATCAGCCCCCACCATTAGTCCTCCTTATGGCCATAGGTCCACTAGAGCTTGCACTACACAAGATATAACCACTACATGCCAATGCAACATAAAAACATTATCAAACACATTTACCAACTTGCAAGGCCACCTCCACATGGGGCCATCCCTTACCTGGCTCGAAGCCTCATCTCTGCCTCGGCGAGAACGCCAGCCCGAACTCCGAGCTCTTCTAGGATTACCGCCTTCCCGATCGAACCTAGAGGCAAACACACAAAAACCCTACTCTATTAACATCCGACATTAAACCAATGCCCTCAACTTCGCCACACACACACACCGACAACAACTTCCAATCAACCCCACTGAGGGTTCAATCCAACCAATACGACACAATTCATTATCTCTCATAATCAAATTATTTGAAAGGAAATAAATTAATTACCTCGATTAATCTGAAAAGAAAAGCAGCTAAACGCCGACATCGACCTTGCCTCTCGAGAAGCCACTTGTGCTCAAAAATCCAATTTTCGAGCTTTCGGCAAGCTCTTCAAGCCCCAAACTAATTTCTGGAACTTTCCCCCATTTTTCTAGATTTTTTCGAGATTTTTCCTTATTTTCTCCTTTATTTCCAGATTTTCCTTTTTTTTTTTTCTTTTCCCTTCTCCTCTTCTCCACTTCTCTCCTGCACGCGCAGCAACTATTCACTATCTTCTTCACCGCGCATGGCCGCTGGCCGCACATGCTGCTGCTGTCCGCTCCCCTCCGCCGGCTGCTCTTGGCTGCCGCACGGCAGCCCGCCACCGCCGCCTCAAGCCTCAGCCGCCGTAGCCTGCGTGCACAGCCCTCCAACGCTGCCTCTGCTTCGCTGTAATTGCCGACTGCCATGGCTGTCGCGACCGATCGCTCCAGCTTCGACCAGCCGCCTCTTAGTCACCGCGAGCCCTGCCATTGGCCGTTCCATGCCACCGCGACCCCGACCAGCCATCGAAGCCGGCCCTCGCTGAAGCTCCAACTCCCCCAAAGCTGCTGTCTCATCGGCCATGGCAGCTTCCAGCGTTGCTACTGGTCACGGCTAGCCTCCGAGCTTCCTCAATCGACCATCAACGCCCTATCACTCGCTCTTCTCCGATCACGCGAGCCTCGACCAAGCTCTCTGATCCATCCCTCGCGAAGGCTCTCACTCTCTTCTGCTCTCTCTCTGCAATGCTCTCTCACTCGGCTCCCTCTCACTCTCATTTCAAATTACAGAGGCTAGGAAGCTTCCTTGAAGCTTCCTTACACGTGCGCCTCTATATATATATATATATTTAATTACATATTAACTCCCTTGATTCTCATTAATTACACTTGAGAACCCCTAATTCCATTTAGGAACTTTTAATAATGCCATTTGGGCCTTCCAAGCCTAATTTAATTATCCTTAAGCCACACCAAGACTTGATTTCTTTAAACATTAATAACCGACTTTACTCGATAAAGCCGATTTCGTCCCTGCGCCTGCCCGAGACCTTTATTCGATCCAAAATGCTTAAGGGTTGCCTTATGCTCAAAATCGGACCACCCTTAGGATCCCCTCAGCTTCTTGAAGGTCCCTTGTGGCCATTCGATACTAGCACCCATTCGGGTTTATATAGAATTTATTCCGAAAATTATTCCCGGTCGGACCATTTCCAATTCCATAATCCTTATCTCGAGACGCTCATCAATCTCTTGCCCTCTTCCCTGGACATCCAAGTCCCGAGGCACTCCCAACTGCCAATTCGACAATTTTATTAATTAATTTCTCGATATTGACCCTTGGACTTCCCGGACCACCCGAGGTCCTTTCAAAATAATCAAAAATTATTTATATTTCAACACCATGTAATACCGGGTATTACATTCCACCCTCCTTAAAGAATTTCGTCCTCGAAATTCACTTTGCCTTAATCTCTTTCCCAAGATGATCACGTTCTTGGGCTACTCTTTGAATCCCCTGCTCGAGAATCTGGTAGCCGAACCATTTCTTCGCCTTTACCTCGAGTTCTTCCCACCTCAAGGTTTCACTTAGGTATTTGGTCCTCCGTCTCTCGAGGACATTTACAACTGAACACCGTCTTGGCCTTCAGCCAAATCGCGCCACTGGTCGTTGGTCGTGTTTACTACAACGATATCCATCTCCGGATGGATTTTCTCTGCCTCGAAGCATCGCTTTGCAGGTTTACTTCCCTTTTCCCATCAATCAACAAACTCTCTCTGACATTGCATCACTGATCAGTCTACCACGATTTTACGCCAATCACACACGGTAACGTTTCCCACTACCAATCACACATGGCCACGATTTTACGCTGGTCCAACCAACAACGTCTTAGCACTGATCATCAGCCGCAATGCCTCTTCTAGTGCCCACTAGACACTCGGACACCCATTCCACCATGGCATATCGCCATTAATCACACACATGCATAGCTTGAGTCGATCCTCATGGCAACTTCTCGTTACCAATCAACTTACTATGTTAGCACTACTTGGGAAGTAACCATTTGGCCCACCCTGCCAACTTCGACCATTTCATACATGGTCTTCTACTTTGACCAGCCGACCCTCATTTATCGATACGATTACACATAATCGATATACCTAACACCATGTCAGGTAATTACACATCTCAACCGCACGTGCATTACCCGAGTCCAACTCGAGCTTGACGATGCACGCACCATTACCATCTTACCTCGAGCTTAACCATGCTCGGGCCACAACCTTCTCCCAACCAGGAGTTTCTTGCACAAGCACATAGGCTCCTCTGGCCTTCATCTCTGGCCGATATTGCACGCTAGTAGGGGCCTCATACCCATACCAGAGAACTCTTCACTGAGCAACTCCTCTTCAATTTTTCACCCCATTTCCGCTTTCACAATCATGCCCCATGCTAGGCCTTACCTTGGCTATTAAACCCTACCGCGAGTTAAGGATCCTGCCATTTCGCTTTAAGGTCGCCAAACCATTAATTGGCCCTCGTCATCACCCACGGTGCCTGGCACAAGTGATTGGCTTATTACCATCTGCACAATCACTTATTGCATCGCACCTGTAGGATGACTCGTGCCTTTGGTCCACACCTCAACAAGTTAACACGGTAAGACCCCCACTCTTGTAGCGGTCTTCTAGCCAAGTTTACTCGCCCAGCTTCAATTTCATTGGGACCCCCTTTTTTTTTTTTTTTTTTTTCTCACATTTCTCAACAAAGCCTCTTACTCTTGAAGCACGAAACTTTTCGACAATCCTAAAATTAGGTTCATTCTCAATTTGCGATAAACACCTGATTTAAACCATGCTTAATGGCTCCCTTTGTCCTCCTCGGCAAGGACAACACCACAACAGTAACGAATTTCTCCCCCATGGTCGTTGCATCTCAAATTTCACAGGCACCAGCCTTCATGGCCATTCACACTCGACTTCGAGGTCCTACCAGGTTACCCTTGACCTTCCTGACAACATCTTCTCCCTGACAACGATGATGACACTACCATGCCATCTCAAAAGACTTGCTGCTCCATGAATTTCACTGCTCAACGCAACCGGCACGACCCCATTCTTAGGCCACCTTCCTCAAATCACTTTGCTATGCTTATAGCAGCTAGCCAATTCCCTAAGAGACTCTGGCTTCTCCCAGACTTCTTATAACCTTTGCTTCCATCAGCTCACACCTCAATGAGTGACCACATTGGCTCCAATGCCATCATCATCAGCTAAGACGACCTCTTGCCATCAGTTAGCGCCACATCCGATCGCAATCGCGACTCATGAGCCACCAACGCCATTGACCGACTACTCTTGCGACACTGCACGATCATGGCCAGTCACTGCTTGCCGCTGCCGCTATCACCGGTCGGCACCTTCGGTCGCCCTTGGCTACCCTCAGTCGGTCACCAATCAGCTCCACTGGTTGATTTCCTTTCACACTGTTAACCCCTAACCTCGAGGTTAAATCTTATCAATTGCCCACACTCCAAGGCATCCCTCTAGCTGTATAGCACTCACAGCTATCAGGTGATTTCATCACCTAAACACCATTCTTAGGGACCAATCTCGTCCCATAAGCTCTTCCTTCAAGCTCTCGTCACCCACTACCGACATCTTAAATTCGCCCTCACCGTCCATCTAATCAACTCGATTAGCTTTAACCGGATCGCCCGGCTCAACCAACACAACCTTCCTCCAGGCACTACACTTGCAATCATCAACTATGACTTCGATTTTAAACTCCACCCACTAGAAATCACCCCTGCCAATCCTGTGGAACACACACTTCCACTCGATACTGTAGGACTCCTCTTCCTACTCAGGCACTCACTATTACTTTGGCTTTTCCTGAGTGATCCCTCCTGATAGGGTTATAGTACCTTAGGAGGTCCATCTAGTGTTGTGACCCCATGCCCAACTTTTCTTAGGAGAACATCTCAAGTTCTACCTAGGCCACACTTCAACACTACCATCTATAACTCTCGCTACGGAGTAGCACTCCTTCAAGCGGCACAACTTTGTCTTGACCAACCATCTATTAAAGTCTTGGGTCTCTTTCTCAAAAATTCACCTGGTCTTGCCACCAGGACCCGCTGAACCTTTATGTACACGGTCAATAAATAAGGCTTTACATCACAGTCCTCGAGCCTCACGCTCCTGTCATTGCCATCAGGTGCTACCACCTGACAACTGATCCTGTGTCATCAACCGGAAATCCATCCAGTGCTACATAAGGATGCTTCCTCATTTTCGCATCAACACATCAAGACTAATACTAGACCATGCAATTGCAAGCCTTCACGAATTTCAAACCGTGCCTCAGCCACACGTTCAGCCTGCCACAGCTCACCTTACAGATTAGAGATCCCCTTACTCGAAGTGTTCAAGCGCTTCAATATTCCCATCTCATGGTTGGCTTCCAACTCGTAAGTCTCGCCCTCCACAGCACTTACATAACATTTCAGAGCCATTTACCAACTTTACCAATCGACCCATCTCCTTGCATCACCACAAGGTCACACAAGGTCCATCATCTCCAATTTTTACCATAATCACTTCGGTTAAATTTAACCACAACTGCGTTAGCCTCCTTTAGCCAGGAGTATCGCCGCACATCTTGTTTTCACACCACAAGATATCATTCAATCGATTCACAAACTTTCTAACTGCCATGCCAATTAAAGGCACTACCATGATTCATCAGCCCTCACAAAAATTTAGGTCTGGCTCAGGCATAACCTACAGCATACCCCAGGTCTTCGGCGTCTAATCGTCTCCACTACAGACGAGTTACTCCGCGTAGAGGGCTGCAGTCCCTCCTGTGGACTAACCGTCTATATCCAGTGGTCCTTAGCATTAGACCCGTCAACCGTAGGCATCAACTGTAGCGTTATTCCCATGCTAGACCCGTTTCTTTTTCCCGGGTTTCTTTCTCAAACATCTCGAAGTGCTACAACACCCAAACATTCGTCAAACCACTTCGACACTACTTATCGTAATAAAGGGCTTAACCCCTGACTCGGGTGCAACGCCCTAACCGCATTTCACAAATCTTTAGCCCCTGACCATCTGCATAATCACTGTGTTGCCCTGTGCTTTAGGCGAGCCAACACCTGGTCACCATCATCGTGTCACTCTCATACACTAGCCCAACACAGGTTCCCCATCGTGTTGCCCTGTGCTTCGGAGAGCCAACACCTAATCATCATTACCGTGTTGCTCCCATACACTGGCCCAACAACAGTTTCCAACAGCATAGCTCAGGCCCATCACTGATTTGCTTCGCACCCGTAGCTTTGCCCTACCAACCTTCCTACTCGGCAACTAAACCATTAGAACGTTTTCGCATTCCACGATTTCTCCCTAGGAATGCTCTAGATGTCCTATCCCTTGCAGGAGACTATCGATCTCACCTGACTAACTCTCATAAGGTGCTGCTCTAGGTTTTCGGCATCTGATCGTCACCTGCAGTTCACTAAATTGCTCAGGCCCATGGGCCACTTGCCCTCAACGCGAGCCAACTCATTAGTCCTCTGCCACACGGTCCATAGCATCAGATCCGTCACACCGAGCCTTGCACTTGTAGCATTAAAGTTACTTAAAGCCTTCCTGAGCTACGATGGTTCCGCCACCATCTTACCCAAGCCATCTCACTTGGTTATCCTTGCCTTAATAGCCTCAAGCTCATACCATGAGTCTCGCTTCCCAAGACTCTACATCTCTTATCGCTTAAGAGACTCTCAAACAACAACCAACATGCTGAGCCTATCTCAAGCTCCGGTACTCATAACCATCGAGCACCTACCATCACCCTCCAGGTAAATTGAGACCTCTCGTCTCTCCTTGCACATCCATAGTGCATTTAGTCACGATGCCCAGCTTGCCCTTCCTGCACGCCTCACTCAGGCTCCCATGACTTGGAATTTAAAATTCGAAGCCTCCATATTGCTCACCATGCCCTTGCCCACTTGGCATCCGAAGTTGGCATTTTCATCGCGCGCATAGCCTATGGATGTCCTGTTGCCACAACTCATCACCCTAAGCCCACACACACCCATTCATACCTTTCATTGGGTGACCTCCGCGTCTCCCATCAAGGGTCTCGAGACCTTAGGCATCAGCACGACCCCAGGCATCATAATGAGGGTCTATTCACCTCTCATCTCCCGATCTTAGGAGTCCCACCAGACCCCAAGCGTTCTAATGAGAGTTTTGATTGGCCCCTCCTCCATCAATCACATGAACGGTCACTTGGCCCTACATAGTTAGGACTTCTAATCCAATGGCTCTCACGCGCATATCAACACATGACCAACTCTTTAATCCCCAATCTGGATTTCCCTGGATTCCAGCTCGACTCACTTAGGACTTTCATCTCATGCAAACACCCGCTAAGGTCCACTTGCCACACGCCTATCATTCCCAAGGATAGACCTCGTCTCATCATAACACCAATTAGGGTCCACTCATGCCCTAGGCATATCCCCGCCAGGATCATCATAATGATACGATCACATCGCCTGATGTCGAATCTTTTCCTTGAGCCTTGAGCTAGCTTCCACTTTAGCTCACTACATCTCAAGCGCACAAGCCTTGCTGCACCACTTCCAAGGGACAACTCTATTCCCTCGAACATGCTCGGCAAATCCCTGGCATAAGGACGTTCTACTAATCCCCTCTCGGATTAGTCATGCTTCAGCTTCGTGTCTCCACACGAGCCTCAACACTTCAATCCCAAGGGGTTCTCATCCTTAAAACACTTCATATCCCCGAAATACCACATTCGAGATTTCTTGATACCAACACCCATACTCGGGTTTTCGATTCCTCATTGTTTAACCCGTATACCTCTCACAGGTATATTATCTCAATCCAAGGTATTTTCTCATCCCTAGAACAAGAATATCCCAACATACCATTCAAACCTCAATGACTTGACCCAATCCCTCAGGGTCCTCAATCCATATATCCAACTTTCAAGGTTATTGGACCAACCTTACATTGAAATCTCAAAATTTCAAATCAATTGTTCTCGACCCCAACTCAGCAGTTAAGACATTCCGACTTACATTCAACCATGCCAGACATCCTCTATTCCAAAACTCTGGCAATTACTCACATTAATCACTTATTCGACCCAACTTAGCACTTAAGCATGCTAGCCTTCCTCACTTATATAGCTAGCCATGCTCTGATAACAACTGTGACGACCCGCTCCCACATACGAGCGCCACCGGTAAATAATCGACCAGATTACCCACCTATCAAACCACAACTGAAGGGTTGGACTATGTTTCAACAGGAAACGCCCTAGGTGGGAACTAGGCTTCGTCCTTCCCTTCGCTCCACTCAAGAATCGATCTCGACACAAACAAGGAAAAAACTCAGCGGACCGAGACCCGAAACCCGAGTGAGCTTCACCTCTCTTCAGCTCTCCCCATAGCAAGCCAGAGGTGACCCAGGCACAAAGCTAGCATAATAAACATTTCGCTGAGTATTGGGGATTTATGAGAACTTACCTCGATGATTTTTACTCGGACGAAACTCGGCTTCTCCAACTAAGTCACATACCATGAACAATCTCACAATCATTTATCACACTACGATGATTTCAACCATTAAATACATCTAGTGCTCAATATCGTTTATATTCGACTACATGAATACATATAAAAATTACAAGAGATTACACAACAACACATCTCAGGCAACAAGCTAATTGCCACAATAGCCTCCCAGCGCCATCCCTACTTGCATCCAGACTTGCATCATCTACACATGAGATAAAACCTCATGAGTCATAATGACTCAGTAAGGGTGCAATGCATGTAAATATGAATATAATCATGTTTATGTATGCCAATACATGCAAATGAGGCTAGGCTCACACATCCACACAACCCTCCAAGGTTTGAGGCATCAACCTATCAGCCCCCACCACTAGTCCTCCTTATGGCCATAGGTCCACTAGAGCTTGCATTACACAAGATATAACCACTACATGCCAATGCAACATAAAAACATTATCAAACACATTTACCAACTTGCAAGGCCACCTCCACATGGGGCCATCCCTTACCTGGCTCGAAGCCTCATCTCTGCCTCGGCGAGAACGCCAACCCGAACTCCGAGCTCTTCTAGGATTACCGCCTTCCAGATCGAACCTAGAGGCAAACACACAAAAACCCTACTCTATCAACATCCGGCATTAAACCAATGCCCTCAACTTCGCCACACACACACACCGACAACAACTTCCAATCAACCCCACTGAGGGTTCAATCCAACCAATACGACACAATTCATTATCTCTCATAATCAAATTATTTTGAAAGGAAATAAATTAATTACCTCAATTAATTTGAAGAGAAAAGCAGCTAAACGCCGACATCGGCCTTGCCTCTCGAGAAGCCACTTGTGCTCAAAAATCCAATTTTCGAGCTTCCGGCAAGCTCTTCAAGCCCCAAACTAATTTCTAGAACTTTCCCCCATTTTTCTGGAATTTTTCGGGATTTTTCCTTATTTTCTCCTTTATTTTCAGATTTTTTTTTTTCTTTTTCTTTTCCCTTCTCCTCTTCTCCACTTCTCTCCTGCACGCGCAGCAACTATTCACTATCTTCTTCACCGCGCATGCTGCCGCCGTCCGCTCCCCTCCGCCGGCTGCTCTTGGCTACCGCACGGCAGCCCGCCACCGCCGCCTCAAGCCTCAGCCGCCGTAGCCTGCGTGCACAGCCCTCCAACGCTGCCTCTGCTTCGCTGTAACTGCCGACTGCCATGGCTGCCGCGACCGATCGCTCCAGCTTCGACCAGCCGCCTCTTGGTCACTGCGAGCCCTGCCATTGGCCGTTCCATGCCACCGCGACCCCGACCAACCATCGAAGCCGGCCCTCGTTGAAGCTCCAGCTCCCCCGAAGCTGCTGTCTCATCGGCCATGGCAGCTTCTAGCGTTGCTGCTGGTCACGGCTAGCCTCCGAGCTTCCTCAATCGACCATCAACGCCCTATCACTCGCTCTTCTCCGATCATGCGAGCCTCGGCCAAGCTCTCTGATCCATCCCTCGCGAAGGCTCTCACTCTCTTCTGCTCTCTCTCTGCAATGCTCTCTCACTCGGCTCCCTCCACTCTCATTTCAAATTACAGAGGCTAGGAAGCTTCCTTGAAGCTTCCTTACACGTGCGCCTCTATATATATATATATATTTAATTACATATTAACTCCCTTGATTCTCATTAATTACACTTGAGAACCCCTAATTCCATTTAGGAACTTTTAATAATGCCATTTGGGCCCTCCAAGCCTAATTTAATTATCCTTAAGCCACACCAAGACTTGATTTCTTTAAACATTAATAACCGACTTTACTCGATAAAGCCGATTTCGTCCCTACGCCTACCCGAGACCTTTATTCGATCCAAAATGCTTAAGGGTTGCCTTATGCTCAAAATCGGACCACCCTTAGGATCCCCTCAGCTTCTTGAAGGTCCCTTGTGGCCATTCGGTACTAGCACCCATTCGGGTTTATACAGAATTTATTCCGAAAATTATTCCCGGTCGGACCGTTTCCAATTCCATAATCCTTATCTCGAGACGCTCATCAATCTCTTGCCCTCTTCCCTGGACATCCAAGTCCCGAGGCACTGCCAATTCGACAATTTTATTAATTAATTTCTCGATATTGACCCTTGGGCTTCCCGGACCACCCGAGGTCCTTTCAAAATAATCAAAAATTATTTATATTTCAACACCATGTAATACGGGGTATTACACAAGCTACAACTATCGATTCATTACATGGTATCCAATACCCATCTTCTGAAGATGGAGATCCAATTGTGCCTATGTTAATACCTTGGTCAAAGGGTTGACAACATTCTCTAATGATGGCACCTTATGTACCTGCATATCCCCACGTGCTAGAATCTCGCTGATCAGATGGAAGCGATGCTCAATGTGCTTGGACTTTTGGTGAGATTGAGATGACACATCTATGTGAGAGTGAGAGTCATGAACTGATCAAACTCACTAACTCGATGACTATGCCAAAATCAGTGTGGTGAGATTGAGATGACACATCGAAACTCTTTCCGACATTGGAACTGTAACACCCCGTTTTCCAGGCGTGTTATAACTTAGAATAATTTTGGGACAATAATTTTTTTCTATTCAAACTACGACTAAACCATATCATTACTCATATTCATCACCAAATTTCCCTTCATCTATCTCGAATGAGAATCATCATAAACATCAAATGCGAAAGCTAGAATCAAACCTTAACTTTAACATTAACCAATAAAAAGATTATATATCATCACTCTTCAAAATGTTCAGAATTCAAAGCAGCAGAACTTTAAATACATATGCAACATAAACACATAACCATTAAATCATGCACTTTGCTAAGTGCCATTACATGCCTCTTTCATCCTCATTCCTGCTACAATCTCTATCTGGAACGTTTGAATATTCTAGGGGCAAAGCCCACGTTAAATGTTGAATCATCTAAGTATGGGTGCACCATTTAATGCACATGTATGTATGCAATGCAACATATCATCATTACTCTATGTTTGGGTCGACCGCACCCAACTACTGCTCGTCATTTCTAAGTCTCCCTGCCAAATCGAGGTGTATGGGTGCACTCTTGACAAAGCAACGACGCCAATCCCAAATCCCAAACCCATGCGACATATGACTGAAAATCTCATCGTGCACATATGCATATTTCATCATAAAAAAATGTAAATACACTCTACGTGATGCATAACATACCAAGATATGACAACATGATAACAAAACATTTGCATGAAATTGGATTTTTGGGTTGAACCACTTACCTCAAACGCATCTCAAAATATATTGATTCTCGTGCCAGACTTCTAACGTACTCAATTCGAAACCTTAACGTACCCTGGCCATCATATTTACTCAAGAATATGATATTATATTTTTCCTAATTTTCTCATACTTTTCCTCTATTTCTTCCCATTTTTCCTCAATAAATTCAAACTAAATATTTCTCAGATATTTTCTCCAATATTTCTCTATAACAATTCATAAAATAATTTTTTTGATTTCCTGGAATTTTCTAAAAAATTTTACTCACTTTAATTTGGTTTCTCAGTCTTTCTCGGTATTTATGCCCTGATCTCAAAATGCATGACCGAATAATTTTCTAGCTTCGACAAGCTCCTCTAGCCCTAAATTAATGCAACACCCCGTTTTTCGAGCGCCCTATTACTTAGGACAATTCTGGGATAATAAATTTTTTTTTTCAATACTACTAAAACTAAACCATATCATTGCTCTTATCCATCCCAAAATCTCCATACATTTATCTCGAAAGAGAATCATCATAAACATTAAATGCAGAAGCTAGAATCGAACCTAACATCTTAACATTAATCATAAATCAATTCTTCCATTCTCATTAACCATAAACAAGGTTATACATCATCATTAACTATAATGAGATTATACATCATCATTCTTCAAAACGTTTAGAATTCAAAGTAGCAGAACTTAAATACATGGGTTACATAACATATATTCAACTCATCATACAACTCATCATGCACTTTGCTAAGTGCCATTTCATACCTCATTCATCCTTGTTTCTGCTACAATCTCCATCTGGAATATTTGAATATTCAAAGGACAAAGCCTAAGTTAGATGATGAACATCTAAGTAAGAGAACAAAACATTTAATGCTCATGAATGTATGCAATGCACTTAACATCATAACTCTCATTTTTGGGTCGATTACACCTTAAAATTACTCACCATTTTTCCAGTCTCCCTGCCAGACTGAGGTGTATGGGTGCACCCTTGGCAAAGCAATGGCGCCAGTACCTAATCCCAAACCCATGCAGCGTATGACCGTGAATCTTATCATGCTCATGTGCATATTTCATAGATCAAACATGTAAATGAAATCTACATGACATACTCACATCAAGGTATGATAACATGATAAGATCATTTACATAAAATCGGATTTTGGAATCGAACCACTTACAAATCAAGTATTTTCATAAAACTAAATCAAGTTGGAAAGTACCACTTACCTTGCAAAAAGATAATTTTGCCCCTAGCATAATTTTGTCTCAAAATTCGCATCGGACTTTCAATCATACTCAATTATGAACCTTGACGTACCCTGGGCATCATAATTACTTAAGAAAATCTTATTTCTAATTTTCTCTAATTTTTCTAATTTCTCCCATTTCCTCCTATTATTTCCTCAAGATTATGAAATAAATACTTTCTTATAAAATTTTCTCAATTCTCTTCACAATAATTCCTAAAACAATATTCCTAAGCCCCAAAAATTTTCTCATAATTTTTAGAATCCATATTCTATTTATTTCTCATTTTCTCTTTGATTTTCAAGCATCTATTACCTCAAAAATCCATAATAAATACCAATCATGCATTTTTCTTCCAATTTCATCATCAACAATTCTAAAATATCATTCTCATATTTCTGAAATTTTTGAAGTAATTTTCAAAGATAACTCACCTTCCCGTGGAGCGATTCGGTATTGTTCTATACTACAATGAAACCTCGATTTACGTATCCAACGATGTCTTCTGTCACAAATTTTCATACGAACTATTAAACCCAGCCTAAAGGATTTTTCTAGGAATTTTTGATATTTTTCTCTATATTTTATGTTTTCTATTTTCTTTCTTTCTTTTTTTCAAATCTCTCTCTCATTCTCGAATCTTTTTTCTTACAACCGTTCTCTTTCTAATTTAAATCCTCAAACCTTTCAAGTTTCCTCTATTTATAGAAGGTTGAATTACGCTTAGCATAATTATAGTGACCCGCTATCTTTAATTATTTTGTCACATTTCTTAATTATTTTTCATTAAATCTCTCCCATAATCTTTAATTATTTGTCCACACCTTACTTTGTCTCCCATATTTCTTTATTATTTCATCCATTATCTTTGATTATTTCTCCACACCCTACTTTGTCTTCTACATTTCTCAATTATTTCAACTCTTATCTTTAATTATTTTGTCACATTTCTTAATTATTTTCTACTAAATCTCTCCCATAATCTTTAATTATTTGTTCACACCCTATTTTGTCTCCCACATTTCTCAATTATTTCACCCATTATCTTTGATTATTTGTCCATACCCTACTTTGTCTCCCACATTTCTCAATTATTTCACCCATTATCTTTAATTATTTTGTAACACCCCCTCTCCTAGAACTGTCCGAGAAGAGGTGCTACAGGAAAAATAAGATAAACTAACTGATAATCTGAAATCTGATACCATGAATGAACATCTCAATCAACTGGAATAAAAACTCTGAGTCAATATAGATTGAAAAGCACAAACTCTGTCTAAGGGACAATCCCTCAACTGAAATATAAAATAAATCTAAATTGAGAAAACACTATGAAACTCAACAGACTCCTAGACATCTTTTATCTTGAGCGGCTCCACGTACACATACTACTAAACACTGCTGCTAGGCCCCACATCTGATACTCCCCTGCTAGAACCTGGAGGGGTGAAGAGTACAAGGTGAGTTACAAAAGCTCAGCAAGTAATAAGCTAGAAAGAATACTGAAACTGAATCGAAGAATATCGATACTAATAAATAGATAACTGAACTTGTACTGGATAATCACTGTCTGATTGCATTCATAAAAATGTAATGCACATAAACTGTAAACTAAATGCAGGTATGTAACTTTGGCTCATAGGCCCACATAATCTGATAATACATACATGTCTGAACTGAAACCTGCATACATAAAAACTGTAAGCACATACTGTGGGCAAAGCCCCTAGCCCCTGGTTGCCACCAGGCGAGCAACTCATAATCTGAGCTGAAACTGAAACTGATGGGATCCCCGCGGACAAGCCGTCTGACGCGGATAATGCAATGCAATGCTCACATAAATGCTGGCACACGATATGTAGTGCTCCATATAATGTCATGCTCAATACTCATACCAAAATGTATGCACATAATCTCACAAAATAATGTTAATCATGTTATAATAATACTGAACATGATATGATCTTCATCTATATATTAGAATACAAAGATTCAATGAACTATGATTTAGGGTATGGGTATGATTAACTTGTCATGTTTTGGCTTATGAATTCAATGTTGGACGGTATTGAATACATTAATTGAATTAAACTTGAATTAGGACTCACTGGAAGCTAAATTGGATTTCTGGAAAAGTCATCCGGATATGAAGAAGGCTCATCCGGATACACTGACATTCAAAGCAGAAGCTATTCGGATATGCTGGGAAGTATTTGGATATGAACTAGGACATCCGGATATGATTCTGGTCATCCGGATATCTCACTGATGCATTAGGATATAACTGGGGACTATTCGAATGAAAAATTCAACTTTTGAGGGAGGCATTCGGATATCAGGCAAGACATCCGGATATTATCTTGACCTTTCTGGATGAATAAACAAACCATCCGGATATCATACTCGAAAAACTTTAGATACATCCAGATACGATACAAGGTATCCAGATATTAGAACTAAGAGTAATAAAACTTGCAATCCAAAATGGATAAGGATTAATGGAACTTGCAATCCAAAATGGATCAGGATTAATGGAACTTGCAATCCAAAATGGATGAGGATTAATAGAACTTGCAATCCAAAATGGATAATGATTAATGGAACTTGCAATCCAAAATGGATGAGAATTAATAGAACTTGCAATCCAAAATGGATAAGGATTAATAGAACTTGAAATCCAAAATGGATAAGGATTAATGGAACTTGCAATCCAAAATTGATAAAGATTAATAGAACTTGAAATCCAAAATGAATAAGGATTAATGGAACTTGCAATCCAAAATGGATGAGGATTAATAGAACTTGCAATCTAAAATGGATGAGGATTAATAGAACTTGCAATCCAAAGTGGAAAAGGATTAATAGAACTTGCAATCCAAAATGGATAAAGATTAATAGAACTGGCAATCCAAAATGCATAAGGAGTAATAGAACTTACTCATAACTTCACTGTTATACGCATATATATATATATACGCCTTTGCTTACTGATATAAATCTGAAAATTACAACGAAGAACTGGAATAATCTGAAATCAAAACTGATATGAACCTGTAATGGAAGGGATTACAAGAAGAATACTTGCTTGATAGAACTCTTTGATCGAACCCTGGAGCAATCCTGAAGACTCTAGCAAGCCTCTGCTATCTCTTGGCCTTTATGATCTTCACACGGCGTGAAGAAAAGCTAAGCTAATGGGCTCTATATATAGACATAAAGTCCTAGATCTCTTTCCTTTTATAACTTGGAATCCCTCTCCCAATTAATTTGGAGACTCCCAAAATCTTCTCCTATTGGGACTAGGAGACTCTTAATCCAAATCCATCTCATACATGGATTCTCATTCTCCTTTAAATACATAATCTCACTTGATTAATAATAATTCAAAAATTATTATTAACACTCTCAATTAATAATAAAACTCCAAAATTACCTTCATGCCCTTGTATTTAATTTCCACAAATTAAATTCCATTTAAATGCTATTCTCTCAATTAAAAATCTAAATTGCCACCTTGGAAAATTCCTTTAACTCCAACATTAAAAAGAAATAAATGCTGTTATTTTCCTTCAAAATCTCTAAATTGCCACATTAAATAATTAATTGATAAAATCGCTTAATCAAATACTTCAACAATTAATTAAATCATTCTTGAATAAATACTGGGCCCTCTAACGGGTCGTTACATATTTTGTCACATTTCTTAATTATTTTCTATTAAATCTTACCCATAATCTTTAATTAATTATTTGTCTATACCGTACTTTATCTCCCACATTTCTCAATTATTTCATCCATTATCTTTGATTATTTGTCCACACCCTACTTTGTCTCCTAAATTTCTCAATTATTTCACTCACTATCTTTAATTATTTTGTCACCTTAATTATTTTCCACTAAATTTTCTTTTGAATAGATTATTCTTTCATTTAATTCATTAATTTTAAGCTTATTTTCTTAGCCCACTAACTCTGAGCCCATTTACTTAGCTTTTCCTTTTTCAACTTAGCCTACTAACTCCATGCCCATAAGTTTTTTCAATTATAATCTCTAATGGATGTCAAAAAATATTTTAAATACAAAAAAGTTAATTATTATTATTCACAAAATACTAGGACACTAACTCTAAATCCATTAGTTTTCTCAATTATAATCTCTAATGGATGTCAAAAAATATTTTAAATATAAAAAATTTAATTATTATTATTCTCAAAATACTAAGATATTACATTCTCCTCTCCTTACAAAAATTCTGTCCTCGAAATTTGTTATATATTCTAAATCTCAAAATTTCATCCTCGATATTAGCATCAGACTGGTTGAATAACTAAGGAAGAACTTTCTTGATTACCTATCTATGTTGCTCCATGCTTCAAAACATAGGGTCAAGACTATAAGGCCTCGAACTCAACTTTCGCGTGTTCGAATAATTTTTTTCTTTTTGTCAAAATCTCTAGAATAATAAAACACGTTTTTTCATTAAAAAAAATTATTTTTTTTCCTTTTCTTTTTTTTTCTTTTTCTTTTTATTTTTTCCTTTTCTTTTTTTTTTTCTTTTTCTTTTTATTTTCTTCTTTTCTTTTTCTTCTTCCTTTTTCCTTCTTCCTCTAGTCTTCTCCTCTGCGAACACCTACTGCTACACGCACACCCCGCTCACCCCAGGCGTCCACCACAGTCGCTACGACCACCTCTAGTAGACTCCATCGGCCCTGCGATTGCCACCCCCGGCCGTCGCCTTCGCAGCCTCAATCTCCTGCGCACACAGCGCCTTACCGCTGCAACTGTCCGCCATCACCTTCGGCTACGTTTCACCAGCCAGATCCGGCCACGCCATCGCCGACCTTCGGATCTTGCCCATTGCTATTCTTCTTCAGGTCTCTCATCTTTTCCCTCCTAGCCTTAGTTTTGAAATCTTACAATCTAGATCTTAAATTAAATTTAATTTAACCCGATCCACTTAGATCTATCCCATCCATTTAGATCCAACCCATTAGATTTGTCCGCAGATCTGGTTAGATTTAGCCAGTACCCAAATCCATGTCAAGACCCAAGTTTCCATGTGGTGCTTGCAAAGTCCTGAGAAGAAGATGGACCCTATTGTGTGTTTTTTCCCCTTACTTTTGCCATGAGGAAGCATCTTTTCATTTTACTGCCATCCATCAGGTCTTTGGTGCTAGTAATGCCTCCAAAATCCTGCCCTAACTTTCAATAAGTGACCGGTTTGGGGCAGTCGTCACACTCATTATGGAAGCTCTAGCTCGACTTCAAGATCCTGTTTATGGCTGTATATCCCATATTTTTTCCCTCGAACAACAGGTTGTTGACTTGCAAGCCTATGTAGCTTTATTGTAGAATTTACTATTTGCAAACCATTCTACATATCTTCAACTGGTTCCAGATTGGTCTCACCCACAGCCTCATCCAAACCCTATTCTAGAACCTGATCCAAGCTTTGTCGACATTTTTGGACCTATCTCACACGGATCACTACTCGTAGATGATCCAAATCCATTATGGAGCTCTTAGTATCCCATAATGCCCTAACATATCTCACTCCCTAGTGCTCTAGAGACTACTTCTCTATTTCACCCTAGCGAGACTAGTGGTAGCCAGTGGCCTGAATATCCCAATATATCTAAACATGCCTCTCTCCCTAGTTTTCCAGAGACTTTTTCTCTATTTCACCATGGCAAGACTAGCGGTAGTCAGTGGCCTAAATATCCCAATATACCTGAACATGCCTCACTCCCTAGTTTTCCAAAAACTTTTTCTCTATTTCACCCTGGAGAGACTAGTGGTAGTCAGTAGCCTGAATATACCAATATACCTGAACATGCCTCATTCCTTAGTTTTTCAGAAACTTTTTCTCTATTTCACCCTGGCGAGACTAGTAGTATCTAGTGGCTTGAATACCCCATTATGCCTGAACATGCCTCACTCCCTAATTTTCTAGAGACTTTTCCTCTATTTCACCTTGCCGAGACTAGCAGTACCCAGTGGCCTCTTCATGACGACGTTAATGAGCTTGGACTCGACATTTTCGACAGTTATCATTAGCTTTAAGTATTGGCGACATTTTGGGGTTTAGCTCTCTTTTTTTTTTGTGTAATTGTATGTCTTGATCTCTTGTAACTGTATTGAACATATGGAATGAATATTATATTTTTGGGTACTTTAATATCTCATTCCCTTATTTTTACCTTTGATCGCACATCAATCATAATATTTCAGCCTCTTGCAGCTATTTAATAATTCATCAAATCAAGATAAAAATATCGACTCTTAATTATCATCTATTTCAAAACCTGATAATTTACGTCCTTAGTCAAGCCACACATAGCTGATCATCAGATAACCTCAAATTATTAATAACAGTTTTATTTGTCAAGAAACAATTTCAATACATCTTCCGAGAACACATCCTGGTATTTCTCTCATTACCTCAATTTTCTGACAGTTTTTCACCGACTATAAGTACCTGTACCACATGTTAACAGCCTCCTTATTTTCATAAATGATTGTCCTAAAAATTTCTCACAGTAATCCATAATCATATTACCAGCTAGTGGCACACCTCGCACTCCAGTTCATAGGAACTTGGATCCCTTACAAGGTAAAAACCCCATTGTGTTGTTCCAAATTTTCATCATTTGATCATCTCCCATGCTATATGTTATGACGCTTTGGTCGACGGGTCTCCCGTACCTTACAGTAGAACAAGCTTTTTGTTGTTTCATGTAAAAACAAAAGTATTAGCGATCAAATTCAACAATCGGGCGTAAGTGTAATTTCTTCATTTTTCTCGAGATTGGTCGAAAATGAAAATTTCTTTTTTTTTTTTTAATTTTCAATGGTGGAATAAAGATAATTCCTTATTATTTTAAGAGCAATTTTGTTTGGAAGTGTTATTGAAATCTTTACAAGTTTTGGGGTTTAACGTGATTTTCGATACAATTATGAATAACCGAATCGATTGCTGGGAGTGCTCCATAACCAAGATATCTAAAAAACATTATATGATAAGAACAAGAATTTCTATACGAATATTATGACATCGACAAAACCTGGTCGGAAACAGTTTTATGTATTGCTAAAATTTTGGCAGAAAAGTTTAATCGCCGTAATTCATTTACAAAAAGTCAATAGAACTCGCAATGCACTATAATTTAGTTAGTAGAACAACCTTTTGGTTTTTTCATGTTGAAACAAAAGTATTAACGATCAAATCGAACAATCGGGCGCAAGTGTCATTTCTTCATTTTTCCCGAGATTGGTCGAAAAAAATTATCTTTTTTTTTTATTTATTTTCAATGGTGGAATGAACATAATTTCATATGGGTTTAAGTGTAATTTTATTTGGAAATGTAATTAAAATCTTCACAAGATTAGGGGTTTAACATGATTTTTGGTACAATTATGAGTAACCGAATCGATTGCAGGGAGTGGTACATAACCAAGATATCTAAAAAAAGTATATGATATTAACCAGAATTTCGACACGATTATTATGACATCGATAAAAATCTGATCGAAAATAGCTTTTTGTGCAGCTAAACTTCCGGCAGAAAAGTCGAATCGTCGTAATTCATTTACAAAATCTTATTAGAACTCGGAATACACTTTAATTTAGTTAGTAGAACAACCTTTTGGTTGTTTCATGTTGAAACAAAAGTATTAAGGATCAAATAGAACAATCGGGTAAAAATGTAATTTCTTCATTTTTCCCGAGATTAGTCGGAAAAAAAATTTTCTTTTTTTTTTTTAATTTTCAATGGTGGAATAATGATAATTTGATATCGTTTTATGAGCAATTTTTTTTGGAAGTGTTATTGAAATCTTTAAAAGATTAGGGGTTTAACATGATTTTCGGTACAATTATGAGTAACCGAATCGATTGCAGGGAGTGCTCCATAACCAAGATATCTAAAAAACATTATATGATATGAACCAGAATTTCTATACGACTATTATGACATCGAAAAAAATCTGATCGGAAAGAGTTTTTCTTGCACCTAAAATTTTGGTCAAAAATTCGAATCGTCGTAATTCATTTATAAAAAGTCAATAGAACTCGAAATACACTTTGATTTCGTTAGTAGAACAAGCTTTTTGTTGTTTCATGTTAAAACAAATGTATTAGCGATCAAATTCAACAATCGGGCGTAAGTGTAAGTTCTTCATTTTTCCCGAGATTGGTCGAAAAAGAGAATTTCTTTCTTTTTTTTTTAATTTTCAATGGTGGAATAAAGATAATTTATTATCATTTTAAGAACAATTTTGTTTGGAAGTGTTATTGAAATCTTTACAAGTTTTGGGGTTTAACGTGATTTTCGGTACAATTATGAATAACCGAATCGATTGCAGGGAGTGCTCCATAACCAAGATATCTAAAAAAATTCTATGATATGAACCAGAATTTCTATATGACTATTATGACAACGAAAAAAATCTGATCGGAAAGAGTTTTTCTTGCACCTAAAATTTCGGTCGAAAAGTCGAATCGTCGTAATTCATTTATAAAAAGTCAATAGAACTCGAAATACACTTTGATTTAGTTAGTAGAACAAGCTTTTTGTTGTTTCATGTAAAAACAAAAGTATTAGGGATCAAATTCAACAATCGGGCGTAAGTGTAATTTCTTCATTTTTCTCGAGATTGGTCGAAAATGAAAATTTTTTTTTTTTTTAATTTTCAATGGTGGAATAAAGATAATTCCTTATTATTTTAATAGCAATTTTGTTTGGAAGTGTTATTGAAATCTTTACAAGTTTTGGGGTTTAACGTGATTTTCGATACAATTATGAATAACCGAATCGATTGCAGGGAGTGCTCCATAACCAAGATATCTAAAAAACATTATATGATAAGAACAAGAATTTCTATACGAATATTATAACATCGACAAAACCTGGTCGGAAACAGTTTTATGTATTGCTAAAATTTCGGCAGAAAAGTTTAATCGCCGTAATTCATTTACAAAAAGTCAATAGAACTCGTAATGCACTATAATTTAGTTAGTAGAACAACCTTTTGGTTTTTTCATGTTGAAACAAAAGTATTAACGATCAAATCGAACAATCGGGCGCAAGTGTAATTTCTTCATTTTTCCCGAGATTGGTCGAAAAAAATTATGTTTTTTTTTATTTATTTTCAATGGTGGAATGAACATAATTTCATATGGGTTTAAGTGTAATTTTATTTGGAAATGTAATTGAAATCTTCACAAGATTAGGGGTTCAACATGATTTTTGGTACAATTATGAGTAACCGAATCGATTGCAGGGAGTGGTACATAACCAAGATATCTAAAAAAATTATATGATATTAACCAGAATTTCGACACGATTATTATGACATCGATAAAAATCTGATCGAAAATAGCTTTTTGTGTAGCTAAACTTCCGGTAGAAAAGTCGAATCGTCGTAATTCATTTACAAAATCTTATTAGAACTCGGAATACACTTTAATTCAGTTAGTAGAACAACCTTTTGGTTGTTTCATGTTGAAACAAAAGTATTAAGGATCAAATAGAACAATCGGGTAAAAATGTAATTTCTTCATTTTTCCCGAGATTAGTCGACAAAAAAAATTTCTTTTTTTTTTTTTAATTTTCAATGGTGGAATAATGATAATTTGATATCGTTTTATGAGCAATTTTTTTTGGAAGTGTTATTGAAATCTTTAAAAGATTAGGGGTTTAACATGATTTTCGGTACAATTATGAATAACCGAATCGATTGCAGGGAGTGCTCCATAACCAAGATATCTAAAAAAAATTATATGATATGAACCAGAATTTCTATACGACTATTATGACATCGAAAAAAATCTGATCGGAAAGAGTTTTTCTTGCACCTAAAATTTTGGTCGAAAAGTCGAATCGTCGTAATTCATTTATAAAAAGTCAATAGAACTCGAAATACACTTTGATTTCGTTAGTAGAACAAGCTTTTTGTTGTTTCATGTTAAAACAAATGTATTAGCGATCAAATTCAACAATCGGGCGTAAGTGTAAGTTCTTCATTTTTCTCGAGATTGGTCAAAAAAGAGAATTTCTTTCTTTTTTTTTTAATTTTCAATGGTGGAATAAAGATAATTTCTTATCATTTTAAGAGAAATTTTGTTTGGAAGTGTTATTGAAATCTTTACAAGTTTTGGGGTTTAACGTGATTTTCGGTACAATTATGAATAACTGAATTGATTGCAGGGAGTGCTCCATAACCAAGATATCTAAAAAACATTATATGATATGAACCAGAATTTCTATACGATTATTATGACATCGATAAAAATCTGATCGAAAATAGCTTTTTCTTGCACCTAAACTTCCGGCAAAAAGTTGAATCGTCGTAATTCATATACAAAATCTCAATAGAACTCGGAATACACTTTAATTTAGTTAGTAGAACAACCTTTTTGTTGTTTCATGTTAAAACAAAAGTATTAGAGATCAAATTCAACAATCGGGCGTAAGTGTAATTTCTTAATTTTTCCCGAGATTGGTCGAAAAAAAAATTTCTTTTTTTTTTAATTTTCAATGGTGGAAAAAAGATTATTTCTTATCATTTTAAGAGAAATTTTGTTTGGAAGTGTTATTGAAATCTTTACAAGTTTTGGGGTTTAACGTGATTTTCGGCACAATTATGAGTAACCGAATCGATTGCAGGGAGTGCTCTGTAACCAAGATATCTAAAAAAAATAATATGATATGAACCAGAATTTCTATACGATTATTATGACATCGATAAAAATATGATCGGAAACAGTTTTTTGGGCAGCTAAAATTCCGACAGAAAATTCGAATCGTCGTAATTCATATACAAAAAGTCAATAGAACAGGAAATACACTGTGATTTAGTTAGTAAAACAACCTTTTTGTTGTTTCATGTTAAAACAAAAGTATTGGCGATCAAATTGAACAATCGGGCGTAAGTGTAATTTCTTCATTTTTCCCGAGATTGGTCGAAAAAGAAAATTTCTTTTTTTTTTTAATTTTCAATGGTGGAACAAAGATAATTTCTTATCGTTTTAAGAGCAATTTTGTTTGGAAGTGTTATTGAAATCTTTACAAGTTTAGGGGTTTAACGTGATTTTCGGCACAATTATGAGTAACCGAATCGATTGCAGGGAGTGCTCCATAACCAAGATATCTAAAAAAAATTATATGATATGAACCAGAATTTCTATATGACTATTATGACAACGAAAAAAATCTGATCGGAAAGAGTTTTTCTTGCACCTAAAATTTCGGTCGAAAAGTCGAATCGTCGTAATTCATTTATAAAAAGTCAATAGAACTCGAAATACACTTTGATTTAGTTAGTAGAACAAGCTTTTTGTTGTTTCATGTAAAAACAAAAGTATTAGCGATCAAATTCAACAATCGGGCGTAAGTGTAATTTCTTCATTTTTCTCGAGATTGGTCGAAAATGAAAATTTCTTTTTTTTTTTAATTTTCAATGGTGGAATAAAGATAATTCCATATTATTTTAAGAGCAATTTTGTTTGGAAGTGTTATTGAAATCTTTACAAGTTTTGGGGTTTAATGTGATTTTCGATACAATTATGAATAACCGAATCGATTGCAGGGAGTGCTCCATAACCAAGATATCTAAAAAACATTATATGATAAGAACAAGAATTTCTATACGAATATTATGACATCGACAAAACCTGGTCGGAAACAGTTTTATGTATTGCTAAAATTTCGGCAGAAAAGTTTAATCGCCGTAATTCATTTACAAAAAGTCAATAGAACTCGCAATGCACTATAATTTAGTTAGTAGAACAACCTTTTGGTGTTTTCATGTTGAAACAAAAGTATTAACGATCAAATCGAACAATCGGGCGCAAGTGTAATTTCTTCATTTTTCCCGAGATTGGTCGAAAAAAATTATGTTTTTTTTTATTTATTTTCAATGGTGGAATGAATATAATTTCATATGGGTTTAAGTGTAATTTTATTTGGAAATGTAATTGAAATCTTCACAAGATTAGGGGTTTAACATGATTTTTGGTACAATTATGAGTAACCGAATCGATTGCAGGGAGTGGTCCATAACCAAGATATCTAAAAAAATTATATGATATGAACAAGAATTTTTATACGATTATTATGACATTGAAAAAATTCTGATTGGATATAGTTTTTTGTGCCCCTAAAATTCCAGCCGAAAGGTCGAATCATCGTAATTCAATTACAAAAAGTCACCAAAACACTTAATAAACTTTAATGTAGTTAGTAGAACAATCTTTTGGTTGTTCCATGTTGAAACCAAAGTATTAGCGATCAAATCGAACAAACGGGCGAAAGTGTAATTTCCTAGTTTTTCCCGAGGTTGGTCGAAATAGAAATTTCTTTTTTTTTTTTTAAAATTTTCAATGGTGGAATGAAGATATGTTCATATCGTTTTAAGTGTAATTTCTTTTCGAAGTGTAATTAGAATCTTCACAACATTAAGTGTTTCACGTGATTTTCGGTACAATTATGAGTAACCGAATCGATTGCAGGGAGTGCTCTGTAACCAAGATATCTAAAAAAAATAATATGATATGAACCAGAATTTCTATACGATTATTATGACATCGATAAAAATATGATCGGAAACAGTTTTTTGGGCAGCTAAAATTCCGGCAGAAAATTCGAATCGTCGTAATTCATATACAAAAAGTCAATAGAACACGAAATACACTGTGATTTAGTTAGTAGAACAACCTTTTTGTTGTTTCATGTTAAAACAAAAGTATTGGAGATCAAATTGAACAATCGGGCGTAAGTGTAATTTCTTCATTTTTCCCGAGATTGGTCGAAAAAGAAAATTTCTTTTTTTTTTTAAATTTTCAATGGTGGAACAAAGATAATTTCTTATCGTTTTAAGAGCAATTTTGTTTGGAAGTGTTATTGAAATCTTTACAAGTTTAGGGGTTTAACTTGATTTTCGGAACAATTATGAGTAACCGAATCGATTGCAGGGAGTGCTCCATAACCAAGATATCTAAAAAAAATTATATGATATGAACCAGAATTTCTATATGACTATTATGACAACGAAAAAAATCTGATCGGAAAGAGTTTTTCTTGCACCTAAAATTTCGGTCGAAAAGTCTAATTGTCGTAATTCATTTATAAAAAGTCAATAGAACTCGAAATACACTTTGATTTAGTTAGTAGAACAAGCTTTTTGTTGTTTCATGTAAAAACAAAAGTATTAGCGATCAAATTCAACAATCGGGCGTAAGTGTAATTTCTTCATTTTTCTCGAGATTGGTCGAAAATGAAAATTTCTTTTTTTTTTTAATTTTCAATGGTGGAATAAAGATAATTCCTTATTATTTTAAGAGCAATTTTGTTTGGAAGTGTTATTGAAATCTTTACAAGTTTTGGGGTTTAACGTGATTTTCGATACAATTATGAATAACCGAATCGATTGCAGGGAGTGCTCCATAACCAAGATATCTAAAAAACATTATATGATAAGAACAAGAATTTCTATACGAATATTATGACATCGACAAAACCTGGTCGGAAACAGTTTTATGTATTGCTAAAATTTCGGCAGAAAAGTTTAATCGCCGTAATTCATTTACAAAAAGTCAATAGAACTCGCAATGCACTATAATTTAGTTAGTAGAACAACCTTTTGGTTTTTTCATGTTGAAACAAAAGTATTAACGATCAAATCGAACAATCGGGCGCAAGTGTAATTTCTTCATTTTTCCCGAGATTGGTCGAAAAAAATTATCTTTTTTTTTATTTATTTTCAATGGTGGAATGAACATAATTTCATATGGGTTTAAGTGTAATTTTATTTGTAAATGTAATTGAAATCTTCACAAGATTAGGGGTTTAACATGATTTTCGGTACAATTATGAGTAACCGAATCGATTGCAGGGAGTGGTCCATAACCAAGATATCTAAAAAAGTTATATGATATGAACAAGAATTTTTATACGATTATTATGACATCGAAAAAATTCTGATCGAATATAGTTTTTTGTGCCCCTAAAATTCCAGCCGAAAGGTCGAATCATCGTAATTCAATTACAAAAAGTCACCAAAACACTTAATAAACTTTAATTTAGTTAGTAGAACAATCTTTTGGTTGTTCCATGTTGAAACAAAAGTATTAGCGATCAAATCGAACAAACGGGCGTAAGTGTAATTTCCTAGTTTTTCCCGAGGTTGGTCGAAATAGAAATTTCTTTTTTTTTTTTTTAAATTTTCAATGGTGGAATGAAGATATTTTCATATCGTTTTAAGTGTAATTTCTTTTCGAAGTGTAATTAGAATCTTCACAACATTAAGTGTTTAACGTGATTTTCGGTACAATTATGAGTAACCGAATCGATTGCACGGAGTGCTCTGTAACCAAGATATCTAAAAAAAAGAATATGATATGAACCAGAATTTCTATACGATTATTAAGACATCGATAAAAATATGATCGGAAACAGTTTTTTGGGCAGCTAAAATTCCGGCAGAAAATTCGAATCGTCGTAATTCATATACAAAAAGTCAATAGAACACGAAATACACTGTGATTTAGTTAGTAGAACAACCTTTTTGTTGTTTCATGTTAAAACAAAAGTATTGGCGATCAAATTGAACAATCGGGCGTAAGTGTAATTTCTTCATTTTTCCCGAGATTGGTCGAAAAAGAAAATTTCTTTTTTTTTTTTTAATTTTCAATGGTGGAACAAAGATAATTTCTTATCGTTTTAAGAGCAATTTTGTTTGGAAGTGTTATTGAAATCTTTACAAGTTTAGGGGTTTAACGTGATTTTCGGCACAATTATGAGTAACCGAATCGATTGCAGGGAGTGCTCCATAACCAAGATATCTAAAAAAAATTATCTGATATGAACCAGAATTTCTATATGACTATTATGACAACGAAAAAAATCTGATCGGAAAGAGTTTTTCTTGCACCTAAAATTTCGGTCGAAAAGTCGAATCGTCGTAATTCATTTATAAAAAAGTCAATAGAACTCGAAATACACTTTGATTTAGTTATTAGAACAAGCTTTTTGTTGTTTCATGTCAAAACAAAAGTATTAGCGATCAAATTCAACAATCGGGCGTAAGTGTAATTTCTTCATTTTTCTCGAGATTGGTCGAAAATGAAAATTTCTTTTTTTTTTTAATTTTCAATGGTGGAATAAAGATAATTCCTTATTATTTTAAGAGCAATTTTGTTTGGAAGTGTTATTGAAATCTTTACAAGTTTTGGGGTTTAACGTGATTTTCGATACAATTATGAATAACCGAATCGATTGCAGGGAGTGCTCCATAACCAAGATATCTAAAAAACATTATATGATAAGAACAAGAATTTCTATACGAATATTATGACATCGACAAAACCTGGTCGGAAACAGTTTTATGTATTGCTAAAATTTCGGCAGAAAAGTTTAATCGCCGTAATTCATTTACAAAAAGTCAATAGAACTCGCAATGCACTATAATTTAGTTAGTAGAACAACCTTTTGGTTTTTTCATGTTGAAACAAAAGTATTAACGATCAAATCGAACAATCGGGCGCAAGTGTAATTTCTTCATTTTTCCCGAGATTGGTCGAAAAAAATTATCTTTTTTTTTATTTATTTTCAATGGTGGAATGAACATAATTTCATATGGGTTTAAGTGTAATTTTATTTGTAAATGTAATTGAAATCTTCACAAGATTAGGGGTTTAACATGATTTTCGGTACAATTATGAGTAACCGAATCGATTGCAGGGAGTGGTCCATAACCAAGATATCTAAAAAAGTTATATGATATGAACAAGAATTTTTATACGATTATTATGACATCGAAAAAATTCTGATCGGATATAGTTTTTTGTGCCCCTAAAATTCCAGCCGAAAGGTCGAATCATCGTAATTCAATTACAAAAAGTCACCAAAACACTTAATAAACTTTAATTTAGTTAGTAGAACAATCTTTTGGTTGTTCCATGTTGAAACAAAAGTATTAGCGATCAAATCGAACAAACGGGCGTAAGTGTAATTTCCTAGTTTTTCCCGAGGTTGGTCGAAATAGAAATTTCTTTTTTTTTTTTTTTTAAATTTTCAATGGTGGAATGAAGATATTTTCATATCGTTTTAAGTGTAATTTCTTTTCGAAGGGTAATTAGAATCTTCACAACATTAAGTGTTTAACGTGATTTTCGGTACAATTATGAGTAACCGAATCGATTGCAGGGAGTGCTCTGTAACCAAGATATCTAAAAAAAAGAATATGATATGAACCAGAATTTCTATACGATTATTATGACATCGATAAAAATATGATCGGAAACAGTTTTTTGGGCAGCTAAAATTCCGGCAGAAAATTCGAATCGTCGTAATTCATATACAAAAAGTCAATAGAACACGAAATACACTGTGATTTAGTTAGTAGAACAACCTTTTTGTTGTTTCATGTTAAAACAAAAGTATTGGCGATCAAATTGAACAATCGGGCGTAAGTGTAATTTCTTCATTTTTCCCGAGATTGGTCGAAAAAGAAAATTTCTTTTTTTTTTTTTAATTTTCAATGGTGGAACAAAGATAATTTCTTATCGTTTTAAGAGCAATTTTGTTTGGAAGTGTTATTGAAATCTTTACAAGTTTAGGGGTTTAACGTGATTTTCGGCACAATTATGAGTAACCGAATCGATTGCAGGGAGTGCTCCATAACCAAGATATCTAAAAAAAATTATCTGATATGAACCAGAATTTCTATATGACTATTATGACAACGAAAAAAATCTGATCGGAAAGAGTTTTTCTTGCACCTAAAATTTCGGTCGAAAAGTCGAATCGTCGTAATTCATTTATAAAAAGTCAATAGAACTCGAAATACACTTTGATTTAGTTAGTAGAACAAGCTTTTTGTTGTTTCATGTAAAAACAAAAGTATTAGCGATCAAATTCAACAATCGGGCGTAAGTGTAATTTCTTCATTTTTCTCGAGATTGGTCGAAAATGAAAATTTCTTTTTTTTTTTAATTTTCAATGGTGGAATAAAGATAATTCCTTATTATTTTAAGAGCAATTTTGTTTGGAAGTGTTATTGAAATCTTTACAAGTTTTGGGGTTTAACGTGATTTTCGATACAATTATGAATAACCGAATCGATTGCAGGGAGTGCTCCATAACCAAGATATCTAAAAAACATTATATGATAAGAACAAGAATTTCTATACGAATATTATGACATCGACAAAACCTGGTCGGAAACAGTTTTATGTATTGCTAAAATTTCGTCAGAAAAGTTTAATCGCCGTAATTCATTTACAAAAAGTCAATAGAACTCGCAATGCACTATAATTTAGTTAGTAGAACAACCTTTTGGTTTTTTCATGTTGAAACAAAAGTATTAACGATCAAATCGAACAATCGGGCGCAAGTGTAATTTCTTCATTTTTCCCGAGATTGGTCGAAAAAAATTATCTTTTTTTTTATTTATTTTCAATGGTGGAATGAACATAATTTCATATGGGTTTAAGTGTAATTTTATTTGTAAATGTAATTGAAATCTTCACAAGATTAGGGGTTTAACATGATTTTCGGTACAATTATGAGTAACCGAATCGATTGCAGGGAGTGGTCCATAACCAAGATATCTAAAAAAGTTATATGATATGAACAAGAATTTTTATACGATTATTATGACATCGAAAAAATTCTGATCGGATATAGTTTTTTGTGCCCCTAAAATTCCAGCCGAAAGGTCGAATCATCGTAATTCAATTACAAAAAGTCACCAAAACACTTAATAAACTTTAATTTAGTTAGTAGAACAATCTTTTGGTTGTTCCATGTTGAAACAAAAGTATTAGCGATCAAATCGAACAAACGGGCGTAAGTGTAATTTCCTAGTTTTTCCCGAGGTTGGTCGAAATAGAAATTTCTTTCTTTTTTTTTTTAAATTTTCAATGGTGGAATGAAGATATTTTCATATCGTTTTAAGTGTAATTTCTTTTCGAAGGGTAATTAGAATCTTCACAACATTAAGTGTTTAACGTGATTTTCGGTACAATTATGAGTAACCGAATCGATTGCAGGGAGTGCTCTGTAACCAAGATATCCAAAAAAAAGAATATGATATGAACCAGAATTTCTATACGATTATTATGATATCGATAAAAATATGATCGGAAACAGTTTTTTGGGCAGCTAAAATTCCGGCAGAAAATTCGAATCGTCGTAATTCATATACAAAAAGTCAATAGAACACGAAATACACTGTGATTTAGTTAGTAGAACAACCTTTTTGTTGTTTCATGTTAAAACAAAAGTATTGGCGATCAAATTGAACAATCGGGCGTAAGTGTAATTTCTTCATTTTTCCCGAGATTGGTCGAAAAAGAAAATTTCTTTTTTTTTTTTTAATTTTCAATGGTGGAACAAAGATAATTTCTTATCCTTTTAAGAGCAATTTTGTTTGGAAGTGTTATTGAAATCTGTACAAGTTTAGGGGTTTAACGTGATTTTCGGCACAATTATGAGTAACCGAATCGATTGCAGGGAGTGCTCCATAACCAAGATATCTAAAAAAAATTATCTGATATGAACCAGAATTTCTATATGACTATTATGACAACGAAAAAAATCTGATCGGAAAGAGTTTTTCTTGCACCTAAAATTTCGGTCGAAAAGTCGAATCGTCGTAATTCATTTATAAAAAGTCAATAGAACTCGAAATACACTTTGATTTAGTTAGTAGAACAAGCTTTTTGTTGTTTCATGTAAAAACAAAAGTATTAGCGATCAAATTCAACAATCGGGCGTAAGTGTAATTTCTTCATTTTTCTCGAGATTGGTCGAAAATGAAAATTTCTTTTTTTTTTTAATTTTCAATGGTGGAATAAAGATAATTCCTTATTATTTTAAGAGCAATTTTGTTTGGAAGTGTTATTGAAATCTTTACAAGTTTTGGGGTTTAACGTGATTTTCGATACAATTATGAATAACCGAATCGATTGCAGGGAGTGCTCCATAACCAAGATATCTAAAAAACATTATATGATAAGAACAAGAATTTCTATACGAATATTATGACATCGACAAAACCTGGTCGGAAACAGTTTTATGTATTGCTAAAATTTCGGCAGAAAAGTTTAATCGCCGTAATTCATTTACAAAAAGTCAATAGAACTCGCAATGCACTCTAATTTAGTTAGTAGAACAACCTTTTGGTTTTTTCATGTTGAAACAAAAGTATTAACGATCAAATCGAACAATCGGGCGCAAGTGTAATTTCTTCATTTTTCCCGAGATTGGTCGAAAAAAATTATCTTTTTTTTTATTTATTTTCAATGGTGGAATGAACATAATTTCATATGGGTTTAAGTGTAATTTTATTTGTAAATGTAATTGAAATCTTCACAAGATTAGGGGTTTAACATGATTTTCGGTACAATTATGAGTAACCGAATCGATTGCAGGGAGTGGTCCATAACCAAGATATCTAAAAAAGTTATATGATATGAACAAGAATTTTTATACGATTATTATGACATCGAAAAAATTCTGATCGGTTATAGTTTTTTGTGCCCCTAAAATTCCAGCCGAAAGGTCGAATCATCGTAATTCAATTACAAAAAGTCACCAAAACACTTAATAAACTTTAATTTAGTTAGTAGAACAATCTTTTGGTTGTTCCATGTTGAAACAAAAGTATTAGCGATCAAATCGAACAAACGGGCGTAAGTGTAATTTCCTAGTTTTTCCCGAGGTTGGTCGAAATAGAAATTTCTTTTTTTTTTTTTTAAATTTTCAATGGTGGAATGAATATATTTTCATATCGTTTTAAGTGTAATTTCTTTTCGAAGGGTAATTAGAATCTTCACAACATTAAGTGTTTAACGTGATTTTCGGTACAATTATGAGTAACCGAATCGATTGCAGGGAGTGCTCTGTAACCAAGATATCTAAAAAAAAGAATATGATATGAACTAGAATTTCTATACGATTATTATGACATCGATAAAAATATGATCGGAAACAGTTTTTTGGGCAGCTAAAATTCCGGCAGAAAATTCGAATCGTCGTAATTCATATACAAAAAGTCAATAGAACACGAAATACACTGTGATTTAGTTAGTAGAACAACCTTTTTGTTGTTTCATGTTAAAACAAAAGTATTGGCGATCAAATTGAACAATCGGGCGTAAGTGTAATTTCTTCATTTTTCCCGAGATTGGTCGAAAAAGAAAATTTCTTTTTTTTTTTTTAATTTTCAATGGTGCAACAAAGATAATTTCTTATCGTTTTAAGAGCAATTTTGTTTGGAAGTGTTATTGAAATCTTTACAAGTTTAAGGGTTTAACGTGATTTTCGGCACAATTATGAGTAACCGAATCGATTGCAGGGAGTGCTCCATAACCAAGATATCTAAAAAAAATTATCTGATATGAACCCGAATTTCTATATGACTATTATGACAACGAAAAAAATCTGATCGGAAAGAGTTTTTCTTGCACCTAAAATTTCGGTCGAAAAGTCGAATCGTCGTAATTCATTTATAAAAAGTCAATAGAACTCGAAATACACTTTGATTTAGTTAGTAGAACAAGCTTTTTGTTGTTTCATGTAAAAACAAAAGTATTAGCGATCAAATTCAACAATCGGGCGTAAGTGTAATTTTTTCATTTTTCTCGAGATTGGTCGAAAATGAAAATTTCTTTTTTTTTTTAATTTTCAATGGTGGAATAAAGATAATTCCTTATTATTTTAAGAGCAATTTTGTTTGGAAGTGTTATTGAAATCTTTACAAGTTTTGGGGTTTAACGTGATTTTCGATACAATTATGAATAACCGAATCGATTGCAGGGAGTGCTCCATAACCAAGATATCTAAAAAACATTATATGATAAGAACAAGAATTTCTATACGAATATTATGACATCGACAAAACCTGGTCGGAAACAGTTTTATGTATTGCTAAAATTTCGGCAAAAAAGTTTAATCGTCGTAATTCATTTACAAAAAGTCAATAGAACTCGCAATGCACTATAATTTAGTTAGTAGAACAACCTTTTGGTTTTTTCATGTTGAAACAAAAGTATTAACGATCAAATCGAACAATCGGGCGCAAGTGTAATTTCTTCATTTTTCCCGAGATTGGTCGAAAAAAATTATCTTTTTTTTTATTTATTTTCAATGGTGGAATGAACATAATTTCATATGGGTTTAAGTGTAATTTTATTTGTAAATGTAATTGAAATCTTCACAAGATTAGGGGTTTAACATGATTTTCGGTACAATTATGAGTAACCGAATCGATTGCAGGGAGTGGTCCATAACCAAGATATCTAAAAAAGTTATATGATATGAACAAGAATTTTTATACGATTATTATGACATCGAAAAAATTCTGATTGGATATAGTTTTTTGTGCCCCTAAAATTCCAGCCGAAAGGTCGAATCATCGTAATTCAATTACAAAAAGTCACCAAAACACTTAATAAACTTTAATTTAGTTAGTAGAACAATCTTTTGGTTGTTCCATGTTGAAACAAAAGTATTAGCGATCAAATCGAACAAACAAGCGTAAGTGTAATTTCCTAGTTTTTCCCGAGGTTGGTCGAAATAGAAATTTCTTTTTTTTTTTTTTAAATTTTCAATGGTGGAATGAATATATTTTCATATCGTTTTAAGTGTAATTTCTTTTCGAAGGGTAATTAGAATCTTCACAACATTAAGTGTTTAACGTGATTTTCGGTACAATTATGAGTAACCGAATCCATTGCAGGGAGTGCTCTGTAACCAAGATATCTAAAAAAAAGAATATGATATGAACTAGAATTTCTATACGATTATTATGACATCGATAAAAATATGATCGGAAACAGTTTTTTGGGCAGCTAAAATTCCGGCAGAAAATTCGAATCGTCGTAATTCATATACAAAAAGTCAATAGAACACGAAATACACTGTGATTTAGTTAGTAGAACAACCTTTTTGTTGTTTCATGTTAAAACAAAAGTATTGGCGATCAAATTGAACAATCGGGCGTAAGTGTAATTTCTTCATTTTTCCCGAGATTGGTCGAAAAAGAAAATTTCTTTTTTTTTTTTTTAATTTTCAATGGTGGAACAAAGATAATTTCTTATCGTTTTAAGAGCAATTTTGTTTGGAAGTGTTATTGAAATCTTTACAAGTTTAGGGGTTTAACGTGATTTTCGGCACAATTATGAGTAACCGAATCGATTGCAGGGAGTGCTCCATAACCAAGATATCTAAAAAAAATTATCTGATATGAACCAGAATTTCTATATGACTATTATGACAACGAAAAAAATCTGATCGGAAAGAGTTTTTCTTGCACCTAAAATTTCGGTCGAAAAGTCGAATCGTCGTAATTCATTTATAAAAAGTCAATAGAACTCGAAATACACTTTGATTTAGTTAGTAGAACAAGCTTTTTGTTGTTTCATGTAAAAACAAAAGTATTAGCGATCAAATTCAACAATCGGGCGTAAGTGTAATTTTTTCATTTTTCTCGAGATTGGTCGAAAATGAAAATTTCTTTTTTTTTTTAATTTTCAATGGTGGAATAAAGATAATTCCTTATTATTTTAAGAGCAATTTTGTTTGGAAGTGTTATTGAAATCTTTACAAGTTTTGGGGTTTAACGTGATTTTCGATACAATTATGAATAACCGAATCGATTGCAGGGAGTGCTCCATAACCAAGATATCTAAAAAACATTATATGATAAGAACAAGAATTTCTATACGAATATTATGACATCGACAAAACCTGGTCGGAAACAGTTTTATGTATTGCTAAAATTTCGGCAGAAAAGTTTAATCGCCGTAATTCATTTACAAAAAGTCAATAGAACTCGCAATGCACTATAATTTAGTTAGTAGAACAACCTTTTGGTTTTTTCATGTTGAAACAAAAGTATTAACGATCAAATCGAACAATCGGGCGCAAGTGTAATTTCTTCATTTTTCCCGAGATTGGTCGAAAAAAATTATCTTTTTTTTTATTTATTTTCAATGGTGGAATGAACATAATTTCATATGGGTTTAAGTGTAATTTTATTTGTAAATGTAATTGAAATCTTCACAAGATTAGGGGTTTAACATGATTTTCGGTACAATTATGAGTAACCGAATCGATTGCAGGGAGTGGTCCATAACCAAGATATCTAAAAAAGTTATATGATATGAACAAGAATTTTTATACGATTATTATGACATCGAAAAAATTCTGATTGGATATAGTTTTTTGTGCCCCTAAAATTCCAGCCGAAAGGTCGAATCATCGTAATTCAATTACAAAAAGTCACCAAAACACTTAATAAACTTTAATTTAGTTAGTAGAACAATCTTTTGGTTGTTCCATGTTGAAACAAAAGTATTAGCGATCAAATCGAACAAACCGGCGTAAGTGTAATTTCCTAGTTTTTCCCGAGGTTGGTCGAAATAGAAATTTCTTTTTTTTTTTTTTTAAATTTTCAATGGTGGAATGAATATATTTTCATATCGTTTTAAGTGTAATTTCTTTTCGAAGGGTAATTAGAATCTTCACAACATTAAGTGTTTAACGTGATTTTCGGTACAATTATGAGTAACCGAATCGATTGCAGGGAGTGCTCTGTAACCAAGATATCTAAAAAAAAGAATATGATATGAACCAGAATTTCAATACGATTATTATGACATCGATAAAAATATGATCGGAAACAGTTTTTTGGGCAGCTAAAATTCCGGCAGAAAATTCGAATCGTCGTAATTCATATACAAAAGGTCAATAGAACACGAAATACACTGTCATTTAGTTAGTAGAACAACCTTTTTGTTGTTTCATGTTAAAACAAAAGTATTGGCGATCAAATTGAACAATCGGGCGTAAGTGTAATTTCTTCATTTTTCCCGAGATTGGTCGAAAAAGAAAATTTCTTTTTTTTTTTTTAATTTTCAATGGTGGAACAAAGATAATTTCTTATCGTTTTAAGAGCAATTTTGTTTGGAAGTGTTATTGAAATCTTTACAAGTTTAGGGGTTTAACGTGATTTTCGGCACAATTATGAGTAACCGAATCGATTGCAGGGAGTGCTCCATAACCAAGATATCTAAAAAACATTATATGATAAGAACAAGAATTTCTATACGAATATTATGACATCGACAAAACCTGGTCGGAAACAGTTTTATGTATTGCTAAAATTTCGGCAGAAAAGTTTAATCGCCGTAATTCATTTACAAAAAGTCAATAGAACTCGCAATGCACTATAATTTAGTTAGTAGAACAACCTTTTGGTTTTTTCATGTTGAAACAAAAGTATTAACGATCAAATCGAACAATCAGGCGCAAGTGTAATTTCTTCATTTTTCCCGAGATTGGTCGAAAAAAATTATCTTTTTTTTTATTTATTTTCAATGGTGGAATGAACATAATTTCATATGGGTTTAAGTGTAATTTTATTTGTAAATGTAATTGAAATCTTCACAAGATTAGGGGTTTAACATGATTTTCGGTACAATTATGAGTAACCGAATCGATTGCAGGGAGTGGTCCATAACCAAGATATCTAAAAAAGTTATATGATATGAACAAGAATTTTTATACGATTATTATGACATCGAAAAAATTCTGATCGGATATAGTTTTTTGTGCCCCTAAAATTCCAGCCGAAAGGTCGAATCATCGTAATTCAATTACAAAAAGTCACCAAAACACTTAATAAACTTTAATTTAGTTAGTAGAACAATCTTTTGGTTGTTCCATGTTGAAACAAAAGTATTAGCGATCAAATCGAACAAACGGGCGTAAGTGTAATTTCCTAGTTTTTCCCGAGGTTAGTCGAAATAGAAATTTCTTTTTTTTTTTAAAAAAATTTTCAATGGTGAAATGAAGATATTTTCATATCGTTTTAAGTGTAATTTCTTTTCGAAGGGTAATTAGAATCTTCACAACATTAAGTGTTTAACGTGATTTTCGGTACAATTATGAGTAACCGAATCGATTGCAGGGAGTGCTCTGTAACCAAGATATCTAAAAAAAAGAATATGATATGAACCAGAATTTCTATACGATTATTATGACATCGATAAAAATATGATCGGAAACAGTTTTTTGGGCAGCTAAAATTCCGGCAGAAAATTCGAATCGTCGTAATTCATATACAAAAAGTCAATAGAACACGAAATACACTGTGATTTAGTTAGTAGAACAACCTTTTTGTTGTTTCATGTAAAAACAAAAGTATTGGCGATCAAATTGAACAATCAGGCGTAAGTGTAATTTCTTCATTTTTCCCGAGATTGGTCGAAAAAGAAAATTTCTTTTTTTTTAATTTTCAATGGTGGAACAAAGATAATTTCTTATCGTTTTAAGAGCAATTTTGTTTGGAAGTGTTATTGAAATCTTTACAAGTTTAGGGGTTTAACGTGATTTTCGGCACAATTATGAGTAACCGAATCGATTGCAGGGAGTGCTCCATAACCAAGATATCTAAAAAAAATTATCTGATATGAACCAGAATTTCTATATGACTATTATGACAACGAAAAAAATCTGATCGGAAAGAGTTTTGCTTGCACCTAAAATTTCGGTCGAAAAGTCGAATCGTCGTAATTCATTTATAAAAAGTCAATAGAACTCGAAATACACTTTGATTTAGTTAGTAGAACAAGCTTTTTGTTGTTTCATGTAAAAACAAAAGTATTAGCGATCAAATTCAACAATCGGGCGTAAGTGTAATTTCTTCATTTTTCTCGAGATTGGTCGAAAATGAAAATTTCTTTTTTTTTTTAATTTTCAATGGTGGAATAAAGATAATTCCTTATTATTTTAAGAGCAATTTTGTTTGGAAGTGTTATTGAAATCCTTACAAGTTTTGGGGTTTAACGTGATTTTCGATACAATTATGAATAACCGAATCGATTGCAGGGAGTGCTCCATAACCAAGATATCTAAAAAACATTATATGATAAGAACAAGAATTTCTATATGAATATTATGACATCGACAAAACCTGGTCGGAAACAGTTTTATGTATTGCTAAAATTTCGGCAGAAAAGTTTAATCGCCGTAATTCATTTACAAAAAGTCAATAGAACTCGCAATGCACTATAATTTAGTTAGTAGAACAACCTTTTGGTTTTTTCATGTTGAAACAAAAGTATTAACGATCAAATCGAACAAGCGGGCGCAAGTGTCATTTCTTCATTTTTCCCGAGATTGGTCGAAAAAAATTATCTTTTTTTTATTTATTTTCAATGGTGGAATGAACATAATTTCATATGGGTTTAAGTGTAATTTTATTTGTAAATGTAATTGAAATCTTCACAAGATTAGGGGTTTAACATGATTTTCGGTACAATTATGAGTAACCGAATCGATTGCAGGGAGTGGTCCATAACCAAGATATCTAAAAAAGTTATATGATATGAACAAGAATTTTTATACGATTATTATGACATCGAAAAAATTCTGATCGGATATAGTTTTTTGTGCCCCTAAAATTCCAGCCGAAAGGTCGAATCATCGTAATTCAATTACAAAAAGTCACCAAAACACTTAATAAACTTTAATTTAGTTAGTAGAACAATCTTTTGGTTGTTCCATGTTAAAACAAAAGTATTAGCGATCAAATCGAACAAACGGGCGTAAGTGTAATTTCCTAGTTTTTCTCGAGGTTGGTCGAAATAGAAATTTCTTTTTTTTTTTTTTAAATTTTCAATGGTGGAATGAAGATATTTTCATATCGTTTTAAGTGTAATTTCTTTTCGAAGTGTAATTAGAATCTTCACAACATTAAGTGTTTAACGTGATTTTCGGTACAATTATGAGTAACCGAATCGATTGCACGGAGTGCTCTGTAACCAAGATATCTAAAAAAAATAATATGATATGAACTAGAATTTCTATACGATTATTATGATATCGATAAAAATATGATCGGAAACAGTTTTTTGGGCAGCTAAAATTCCGGCAGAAAATTCGAATCGTCGTAATTCATATACAAAAAGTCAATAGAACACGAAATACACTGTGATTTAGTTAGTAGAACAACCTTTTTGTTGTTTCATGTTAAAACAAAAGTATTGGAGATCAAATTGAACAATCGGGCGTAAGTGTAATTTCTTCATTTTTCCCGAGATTGGTCGAAAAAGAAAATTTCTTTTTTTTTTTTAATTTTCAATGATGGAACAGAGATAATTTCTTATTGTTTTAAGAGCAATTTTGTTTGGAAGTGTTATTGAAATCTTTACAAGTTTAGGGGTTTAACTTGATTTTCGGCACAATTATGAGTAACCGAATCGATTGCAGGGAGTGCTCCATAACCAAGATATCTAAAAAAAATTATATGATATGAACCAGAATTTCTATATGACTATTATGACAACGAAAAAAATCTGATCGGAAAGAGTTTTTCTTGCACCTAAAATTTCGGTCGAAAAGTCGAATCGTCGTAATTCATTTATAAAAAGTCAATAGAACTCGAAATACACTTTGATTTAGTTAGTAGAACAAGCTTTTTGTTGTTTCATGTAAAAACAAAAGTATTAGCGATCAAATTCAACAATCGGGCGTAAGTGTAATTTCTTCATTTTTCTCGAGATTGGTCAAAAAAGAAAATTTCTTTTTTTTTTAATTTTCAATGGTGGAATAAAGATAATTCCTTATTATTTTAAGAGCAATTTTGTTTGGAAGTGTTATTGAAATCTTTACAAGTTTTGGGGTTTAACGTGATTTTCGATACAATTATGAATAACCGAATCGATTGCAGGGAGTGCTCCATAACCAAGATATCTAAAAAACATTATATGATAAGAACAAGAATTTCTATACGAATATTATGACATCGACAAAACCTGGTCGGAAACAGTTTTATGTATTGCTAAAATTTCGGCAGAAAAGTTTAATCGCCGTAATTCATTTACAAAAAGTCAATAGAACTCGCAATGCACTATAATTTAGTTAGTAGAACAACCTTTTGGTTTTTTCATGTTGAAACAAAAGTATTAACGATCAAATCGAACAATCGGGCGCAAGTGTAATTTCTTCATTTTTCCCGAGATTGGTCGAAAAAAATTATCTTTTTTTTTATTTATTTTCAATGGTGGAATGAACATAATTTCATATGGGTTTAAGTGTAATTTTATTTGTAAATGTAATTGAAATCTTCACAAGATTAGGGGTTTAACATGATTTTCGGTACAATTATGAGTAACCGAATCGATTGCAGGGAGTGGTCCATAACCAAGATATCTAAAAAAGTTATATGATATGAACAAGAATTTTTATACGATTATTATGACATCGAAAAAATTCTGATCGGATATAGTTTTTTGTGCCCCTAAAATTCCAGCCGAAAGGTCGAATCATCGTAATTCAATTACAAAAAGTCACCAAAACACTTAATAAACTTTAATTTAGTTAGTAGAACAATCTTTTGGTTGTTCCATGTTAAAACAAAAGTATTAGCGATCAAATCGAACAAACGGGCGTAAGTGTAATTTCCTAGTTTTTCCCGAGGTTGGTCGAAATAGAAATTTCTTTTTTTTTTTTTTAAATTTTCAATGGTGGAATGAAGATATTTTCATATCGTTTTAAGTGTAATTTCTTTTCGAAGTGTAATTAGAATCTTCACAACATTAAGTGTTTAACGTGATTTTCGGTACAATTATGAGTAACCGAATCGATTGCACGGAGTGCTCTGTAACCAAGATATCTAAAAAAAATAATATGATATGAACCAGAATTTCTATACGATTATTATGATATCGATAAAAATATGATCGGAAACAGTTTTTTGGGCAGCTAAAATTCCGGCAGAAAATTCGAATCGTCGTAATTCATATACAAAAAGTCAATAGAACACGAAATACACTGTGATTTAGTTAGTAGAACAACCTTTTTGTTGTTTCATGTTAAAACAAAAGTATTGGAGATCAAATTGAACAATCGGGCGTAAGTGTAATTTCTTCATTTTTCCCGAGATTGGTCGAAAAAGAAAATTTCTTTTTTTTTTTTAATTTTCAATGATGGAACAGAGATAATTTCTTATTGTTTTAAGAGCAATTTTGTTTGGAAGTGTTATTGAAATCTTTACAAGTTTAGGGGTTTAACTTGATTTTCGGCACAATTATGAGTAACCGAATCGATTGCAGGGAGTGCTCCATAACCAAGATATCTAAAAAAAATTATATGATATGAACCAGAATTTCTATATGACTATTATGACAACGAAAAAAATCTGATCGGAAAGAGTTTTTCTTGCACCTAAAATTTCGGTCGAAAAGTCGAATCGTCGTAATTCATTTACAAAAAGTCAATAGAACTCGCAATGCACTATAATTTAGTTAGTAGAACAACCTTTTGGTTTTTTCATGTTGAAACAAAAGTATTAACGATCAAATCGAACAATCGGACGCAAGTGTAATTTCTTCATTTTTCCCGAGATTGGTCGAAAAAAATTATCTTTTTTTTTTTATTTATTTTCAATGGTGGAATGAACATAATTTCATATGGGTTTAAGTGTAATTTTATTTGGAAATGTAATTGAAATCTTCACAAGATTAGGGGTTTAACATGATTTTTGGTACAATTATGAGTAACCGAATCGATTGCAGGGAGTGGTCCATAACCAAGATATCTAAAAAAATTATATGATATTAACCAGAATTTCGACACGATTATTATGACATCGATAAAAATCTGATCGAAAATAGCTTTTTGTGCAGCTAAAGTTCCGGCAGAAAAGTCGAATCGTCGTAATTCATTTACAAAATCTTATTAGAACTCGGAATACACTTTAATTTAGTTAGTAGAACAACCTTTTGGTTGTTTCATGTTGAAACAAAAGTATTAAGGATCAAATAGAACAATCGGGTAAAAATGTAATTTCTTCATTTTTCCCGATATTAGTCGAAAAAAAAAATTTCTTTTTTTTTTTTTAATTTTCAATGGTGGAATAATGATAATTTGATATCATTTTATGAGCAATTTTTTTTGGAAGTGTTATTGAAATCTTTAAAAGATTAGGGGTTTAACATGATTTTCGGTACAATTATGAGTAACCGAATCGATTACAGGGAGTGCTCCATAACCAAGATATCTAAAAAAAATTATATGATATGAACCAGAATTTCTATACGACTATTATGACATCGAAAAAAATCTGATCGGAAAGAGTTTTTCTTGCACCTAAAATTTCGGTTGAAAAGTCGAATCGTCGTAATTCATTTATAAAAAGTCAATAGAACTCGAAATACACTTTGATTTCGTTAGTAGAACAAGCTTTTTGTTGTTTCATGTTAAAACAAATGTATTAGCGATCAGATTCAACAATCGGGCGTAAGTGTAAGTTCTTCATTTTTCCCGAGATTGGTCGAAAAAGAGAATTTCTTTCTTTTTTTTTTAATTTTCAATGGTGGAATAAAGATAATTTCTTATCATTTTAAGAGCAATTTTGTTTGGAAGTGTTATTGAAATCTTTACAAGTTTTGGGGTTTAACGTGATTTTCGGTTCAATTATGAATAACCGAATCGATTGCAGGGAGTGCTCCATAACCAAGATATCTAAAAAACATTATATGATATGAACCAGAATTTCTATACGATTATTATGACATCGATAAAAATCTGATCGAAAATAGCTTTTTCTTGCACCTAAACTTCCGGCAAAAAAGTTGAATCGTCGTAATTCATTTTCAAAATCTCAATAGAACTCGGAATACACTTTAATTAGTTAGTAGAACAACCTTTTTGTTGTTTCATGTTAAACCAAAAGTATTAGCGATCAAATTCAACAATCGGGCGTAAGTGTAATTTCTTCATTTTTCCCGAGATTGGTCGAAAAAAAAATTTCTTTTTTTTTTAATTTTCAATGGTGGAAAAAAGATTATTTCTTATCATTTTAAGAGCAATTTTGTTTGGAAGTGTTATTGAAATCTTTACAAGTTTTGGGGTTTAACGTGATTTTCGGTACAATTATGAATAACCGAATCGATTGCAGGGAGTGCTCCATAACCAAGATATCTAAAAAACATTACATGATATGAACAAGAATTTCTAGACGAATATTATGGCATCGACAAAACCTCATTGGAAACAGTTTTTTGTACAGCAAAAATTTCGGCAGAAAAGTTTAATCGCCGTAATTCATTTACAAAAAGTCAATAGAAGTCGGAATACACTATAATTTAGTTAGTAGAACAACCTTTTGGTTTTTTCATGTTGAAACAAAAGTATTAACGATCAAATCGAACAATCGGGCGCCAGTGTAATTTCTTCATTTTTCCCGAGATTGGTCGAAAAAAATTATCTTTTTTTTTATTTATTCTGAATGGTGGAATGAAGATAATTTCATATGGGTTTAAGTGTAATTTTATTTGGAAATGTAATTGAAATCTTCACAAGATTAGGGGTTTAACATGATTTTTGGTACAATTATGAGTAACCGAATCGATTGCAAGGAGTGCTCCATAACCAAGATATCTAAAAAAATTATATGATATGAACAAGAATTTTTATACGATTATTATGACATCGAAAAAAATCTGATCGGATATAGTTTTTTGTGCCCCTAAAATTCCAGCCGAAAGGTCGAATCATCATAATTCAATTACAAAAAGTCAATAAACACTGAATAAACTTTAATGTTGTTAGTAGAACAATCTTTTGGTTGTTCCATGTTGAAACAAAAGTACTAGCGATCAAATCGAGCAAACGGGCGTAAGTGTAATTTCCTAGTTTTTCCCGAGGTTGGTCGAAATAGAAATTTCTTTTTTGTTTTTAAATTTTCAATGGTGGAATGAAGATATTTTCATATCGTTTTAAGTGTAATTTCTTTTCGAAGTGTAATTAGAATCTTCACAACATTAGGGGTTTAACGTGATATTCGGTACAATTATGAGTAACCGAATCGATTGTAGGGAGTGTTCTGTAACGAAGATATCTAAAAAAAATAATATGATATTGTGGCGCCCTCACCCTTAAGTACCCTAGCTCAGGGACCCAAGGAGGAAGTGTCAATAAGGATGGTACTTGCCACTCACATAAACAGAAATGCCAAACAACTAAACTGGAAACCCCCAATAAGGGTACTTAAATAACATACATATATGTGGCAAATCTGTGTACATCAGGGTCATATATCCGTAATAAGTCTCAAAATACACTGATTTGACCCATACATAACAAAACAGCGGAAGCTGACAACAAAAAAAGCCCTGAACTCTGGACTACTCTGTACACGTCTAAGATCAACACTCAGACTCCACTAGGCCTGGCATCCGCTCTAGCCTTGCCCCTGCCTGGAATGACGCAAGAAAAGTGAGCCACAAGGCCCAGCAAGCAATATAAAATAACTGGAAGCTGGAATAACTGAACTGAAACATAAGATGGCGAGACATGAAAAGATAACTGAATCTCACGCATCACAAATATGAAATATACCATACTTATGGAAAGCTAAAAGCCACTCAATATTGGCGTGGGCCATGATATCACATGCAATATACCGCTGACACCCACAATAAACTGACGTGGGACTCTGTATTATTATACAACTGAAACATGACTCATGTTTATATAATGAATACATAATCAAGATGCATGTAATACATAAATAACCTCCGGAGCCAATAAGCCCCGCACTGATTTGAACTGTGGGGTTCACATACCACACAAGCTTAGCCCCTAATAGCCTGTGTATATGCCCCAATGGAATAATCCGCAGCATGCTTTACCCACTCAGCGCAAAAATATAGGCACGCTAATCTTGATAATAATAATCCATGAATAAACCCATGCTTGCACACCTCATCATGAACCCATGAATGTATAGTAAATATTAGACTTTAACCATGCATTTAATCATACTTAAATAAGATAGCAAGCTCTAATAATGTAAAATGCTCCATACAATATCCCATATAATTCTCTTGCATTTATATAAATTATATGTGTAATGCATAGTTGAACATGGAGATTTTCATGAAGCAAATTCGGCCATGGGGCATTATTTACAAAAAAACGAAAGTTTTTACAGTTTTGACATCTCTCTGTATTTTGGGCATAACTTACTGATATGAACTCCGATTTAGCTGATTCAAGTTGATATAAAAAGACAAGAGGAATATCTACAACTTTCATGTTTTAAGTTGTGAGATATTCGGACTTTAACAGGGTCAAAATCAAGCTGCAAATCAAAAACAGAGTGCTGTAATTTTACTGTTCATCATCTTCTTCGGCGAAACCGAGTTTAAAACTTCGCCAACTCTGAAATCCTATCAAAAATAGCTTCATCCCCAATGGAATAGAGGTAAACAAGACCCCTTGGACCAATTAAAACAAAGTGTAACCAGAAAATGAGATCAAACAAAGCTTTTGAAACAAAATGATATACCTATATAAACATATGAATAATTGGAACAAATATGGCTATATGGATGAGGATGCTTGCCTTTTGTTGCTTCTAGCTTGTTGATAAACACCTAATCTTGATTTTCCAGCCCCCCCTTGCTTGCTAACTCGTGAAGAGACAAAGAAGCAAAAATCAAAAAAAACCTCTCTGTTTCCTTCCTTTGGTGATGGCCGAGAATGTCATCTCTTTCTTAGATAAATACCTATATATGGGCTCTTTGGTGCAAATATTCATATAGAATGATTCCAAAAGCTAAAATCTAACGTGCTTGGAAGCTTTCAGAAGATGGGAGAAGAAACTTGGCCGCCACTCACGCTCACTAGTCTCTGCCTCCACAATTAAACCCACATAACTTATATAAAATAACACTTACACCATATTATTAACCTAATAACATAATTTTAGCTTTCACAATCTCACATATTACATAATTCACCATATACTCTTACACTAAATATCAGAATATTTCTGGGGCGTTACAAGTTCTCCCCCCCTTAAAAGAATTTGATCCTCCAAATTCGTACCTGGTCATATAAATAACTGGGGATAGGATTGTTGTATCTTCTCCTCTAACTCCCATGTAGCTTCCTTAGGACTATGCCGCTGCCACTGCACCTTCACATATGGAATGGTCCAGGTCCTCAATACCTTCTCCTTAGGGTCTAGGATACAAAGAGGCTCCTCTTCATAAGACACATCCTCCTGGACTTAAGAGACTGATAATCAATAACATGCTCGGGATCCGGCACATACTTCCGTAACATCGATACATGAAACATATTATGAACATGAGACAAACGTGGTGGCAAAGCTAAGAGGTAGGCAACTGACCCTACACGCTCAAGAATCTCAAACAGCCCAATATACCGAGGGCTAAGCTTCCCTGATAAGCCAAAACGTCTGATGCCCTTCATAGGCATAACTCGCAACAAAACAGAGTCACCAACATCAAACTCAAGCGCTCGACGACGCTTGTTAGCATAACTCCTCTGCCTGTCTTGGGAAACTTTCATCCGTGCCCTGATAAGCTGAATCTTCTCTGTCGTGAGCTCGACCAATTCCGGTCCCAACACCGCTCTATCACCTGGTTCCTCCCAACATAACGGTGATTTGCATGGGCGACCGTATAACGCCTCGTATGGTGGCATCCCAATACTGGCATGGAAACTGTTATTATAAGCAAACTCGATCAATGGAAGGTGATCACACCAATTACCATGAAAATCCAAGACACAGGCTCTCAACATATCCTCTAGTGTCTGGATAGTACGCTCTGTCTGCCCGTCAGTCTGTGGATGGAATGCCGTATTGAACCGTAACTGTATGCCCAATGCCTCTTGTAACGCTCTCCAAAAATGCAAAGTAAATCTGGAGTCTCTATCTGACACAATGTTAGAGGGCACTCCATGCAACCTTACTACCTCAGCAATGTACAGTGTTGCTAACTGGTTCAGAGAATAGGTCTTCTTCACTGGCAAAAAATGTGTTGTCTTCGTCAGCCTATCAACAATGACCCATATAGCATCATGACCTTTCACAGTCCGAGGCAAACCTGACACAAAGTCCATAGATATACTGTCCCATTTCCACTCTAGAATGGGTAAGGACTGTAACGTACCTGCAGGTCTCTGATGCTCTTCCTTTACCTGCTGACAAATAAGACATTGTGACACATACATTGCAATGTCCCTTTTCATGCCATCCCACCAAAACCTCGGCCGTAATGTCTGGTACATCTTCGTCACACCTGGGTGAATGGTGTAATGAGATCTATGGGCTTCAGTTAGAATCTCCTGCCTGATAGCTTCAACATCTGGAACACAAATCCTGCCCCGATACAACAACAGGTCATCCCCTCGCTGACTATAACCCAAAGGGGTAAATCTCTCCATATCATCCAAAATCTTAGCCAACAAGATATCACCACTCTGGTGCACACGAATCCTGTTAGTCAACTCTGGTTGAACTCTCAAATAAACACAATGCACAATGACCTTCTCCTTGAGAGGAGTAATGGCTAACTCACTCACCTGCTGTAACAGCCCCCACTCATGAACCATCATCATAGCCATAGACGCACCGCGTCGACTCAGTGCATCAGCTACAACATTAGCCTTACCTGGATGGTACATAATCTCGAGATCGTAATCCTTAAGCAACTCAAGCCAACGCCTTTGCCTCATATTAAGTTCTTTCTGGGAGAACAAATATTTAAGACTTTTATGATCCGTAAAAATCTCAACCTTCTCACCATACAGGTAGTGCCGCCATATCTTTAAAGCAAATACAACTGCAGCTAACTCTAAGTCATGCGTAGGATAATTCATCTCGTGCTTCTTTAACTGTCTAGAAGCATAAGCATTCACACGACCATCTTGCATCAAAACACAACCTAAGCCTGAATAAGATGCATCACTGTAAATGGTGAACTTTACCTCACTCTTAGGGATAGCCAACACCGGCGTGGAAGTCAAACGTTGCTTCAATTCCTGAAAACTCTCTTCACAGGCTTCACTCCAAACAAACTTTTCCCCCTTCCTGGTCAACTTAGTCATAGGCAAGGCTAGGCAAGCAAACCCCTCAATGAATCTCCGATAATAACCGGCAAGTCCGAGAAAACTCCGAATCTCGGTCATGGTGCTAGGCCTCGGCCATTCATCTACAGCTCTCGTCTTCTCAGGATCAACTGCAATACCTTCCCCGGAGACAATATGGCCCAGAAAACCAACTTGTCTTTGCCAGAAGTCACACTTACTCAACTTCGCATAAAGATGCCTATCTCGTAACCTCTGCAAAACAGTCTGAAGATGGACTTCATGCTCCTCAAGACCTGGTGAGTACACTAGAATATCATCAATAAAAACAATAACAAAACAATCTAGGTACTCTCGGAACACCCGGTGCATAAGATCCATAAAAATAGCTGGGGCATTAGTGAGCCCAAATGGCATCACTACAAACTCATAATGCCCATACCGTGTGCGAAACGCAGTCTTCACTATGTCCTCCTCTCTCACTCGAATCTAGTGATAACCTGACCTCAAATCAATCTTTGAAAATACCGAAGCTCCCTAAAACTGGTCCAATAGGTCATCTACACGTGGAAGAGGATACTTGTTCTTCTGAGTCGCTTCATTCAGTTGCCGGTAATCAATACATAGTCTCAATGACACGTCTTTCTTTCGCACGAACAACATCGGTGCTCCCCACGATGAAGTGCTAGGCCTAATAAAGCCTTTATCTATCAATTCTTGCAACTGCATCTTTAGTTCCTTTAATTCATTAGGAGCCATCCTGTAGGGTGTCTTGGAAATAGGTTGAGTCCCTGGCATCAACTCTACTGAGAAATCAATCTCCCTCTGAGGAGGTAATCCTGGCAATTCATCTGGAAATACATTAGGGAACTCACATACGACTTGTATCTCTGACAACCCCATCTTAAGGTCCCCGCTCATCGTCACGTAGGCTAGGTACGCCTCACACCCATGCCTCACTAACTTCTCTGCTTTCCTGACAGAGATCATAGGAACTGCACTCACCGGCTTAATACCTCGATACATAATGGTAGGCTGTTGTGGCATCTCAAAATGGATTACCTTCTGACGGCAATCAACTTTCGCATAATATCGAAACAACCAATCCATACCGAGTATTAAATCAAAGTCTGAAATATCTAAAATAATCAAATCACCTGGGCACCTCTTATCACAGACTTTAATGTCACAGTCCCTAAGGACTTCACCGGCCAATAATGCTACCCCACCCGGAGTAACCACTAACAAATAATATGGCAATGGGGTCCCATTAACGGGAATAAGACTCACTACATGTGGGGCAATAAAGGAATGAGTGGATCCCGTATCAAATAGCACACGCACATCAATATCATACAGGGAGAGAATACCTTGCACCGATTCATTGCTCTGTTCCGCATCTGCTGAGGTAATGGCGAACACACGCCCCTGAACATGGGGTCTATCAGTAGCTACTGGGCGCTGTACTGGAGGTGCTGCCATATGCTGTGCTGCCCCTCCCTGAACTCTAGGCACAGGCGGTCTCTGATTAGGCCTCGGCCCCTGACCACCGTAATGTTGTCCACCAAACCCAGGCTGAGGCGAAAATGTGCAATGCTCCACTCGGTGTCCCTTTCGGCCGCACCGAAAACATGTAATCTCAGCATCTCGGGCAATGACAACTGCTCCCGGGCGTTGAGGACACTCTGAACGCACATGACCGGGTTGGCCGCACTGATAACATACGTTGCTCCCCATACGACATACGCCACTATGTCTCTTACCACAAGTGGGACATAATGGAACTGTCATCTTCCCCTTAGCTTGACGTGCCTCCCACTTCCTCTTCTTACCACTGCTACTAGATCCCTGAGATGAACTCATCACTTTCTGCAACTTCTGATCATTGTGCAACTCTGCCAAGTCCCCCTCAATAGCATGAGCCCGCTGCACCACTGTAGAATAAGGTGATATCCTTGCTCTTGCTAAGGCATATCGAATCTCAACTCGCAGACCCTTCTGAAACTTGGCCGCCTTCGTAGCCTCAGTAGAAATCATACCCGGAGCAAAACGGGCTAGCGAAGTGAACTCAGCCTCATACTGTGCTACAGTGTGGACGCCCTGTACCAAGTCAATGAACTCGTACATTTTCCTCTCTCGGACCCAGTCGGGGAAATAGTGCTCATTGAAGGCTTCCTGAAACTCGGCCCACAACGGTTCTCGATCCACATATCGCTGCTTGACTGTCTCCCACCAACGCTCTGCATCGCCGCGTAGGAGAAATGTGGCTAACTGCACCTTCTGAACGTTGGTGCATCCCATCGTCCGAAGATGCTTCTCAATGGATAGGATCCAGTTCTCTGTCGCTGAAACATCAATGCCCCCATAAAATTCTGGAGGACGGAGCGCCATGAAGTTCCTCAACAAATCGCTCCCTGCACTACTACCTATCCCCTATACCGTGGGAGTAGGAACTTGTCCCCCACTGGTATCAACTGGAGCTGCCTGAGCTGGTCCTGCCTGGCTTGCTACGAACATCTCCATAACCCTGCGCACCACACCTGCTATCTCTTGGCGCCAATTGCCACTCGGCCCTACTGGAGCCTCTGGTGCAGGCGCAGCTCGACCTTGGCCTTGGCTGCATGTCTGTGGCCTGCCTCTTCGACCACTCATCTGTCCTGCACAATACACTTGCTTAGAACACAATACCACACTCATTGACTTCACATAAGAGTCCTAGACTCAACTTAACTTAACATGACATTCCTATGTGTATAGAGTCTCGTCCCATCCTAGACTTCCCAACTACACGCCCAACACTGACCCTCAACCTTGGCTCTGATACCAAACTTTGTGGCGCCCTCACCCTTAAGTACCCTAGCTCAGGGACCCAAGGAGGAAGTGTCAATAAGGATGGTACCTGCCACTCACATAAACAGAAATGCCAAACAACTAAACTGGAAACCCCCAACAAGGGTACTTAAATAACATACATATATGTGGCAAATCTGTGTACATCAGGGTCATATATCCGTAATAAGTCTCAAAATACACTGATTTGACCCATACATAACAAAACAGCGGAAGCTGACAACAAAAGAAGCCCTGAACTCTGGACTACTCTGTACACGTCTAAGATCAACACTCAGACTCCACTAGGTCCGGCATCCGCTCTAGCCTTGCCCCTGCCTGGAATGACGCAAGAAAAGTGAGCCACAAGGCCCAGCAAGCAATATAAAATAACTGGAAGCTGGAATAACTGAACTGAAACATAAGATGGCGAGACATGAAAAGATAACTGAATCTCACGCATCACAAATATGAAATATACCATACTTATGGAAAGCTAAAAGCCACTCAATATTGGCGTGGGCCATGATATCACATGCAATATACCGCTGACACCCACAATAAACTGACGTGGGACTTTGTATTATTATACAACTGAAACATGACTCATGTTTATATAATGAATACATAATCAAGATGCATGTAATACATAAATAACCTCCGGAGCCAATAAGCCCCGCACTGATTTGAACTGTGGGGTTCACATACCACACAAGCCTAGCCCCTAATAGCCTGTGTATATGCCCCAACGGAATAATCCGCAGCATGCTTTACCCACTCAGCGCAAAAATATAGGCGCGCTAATCTTGATAATAATAATCCATGAATAAACCCATGCTTGCACACCTCATCATGAACCCATGAATGTATAGTAAATATTAGACTTTAACCATGCATTTAAGACTTTAACCATGCATTTAATCATACTTAAATAAGATAGCAAGCTCTAATCATGTAAAATGCTCCATACAATACCCCATATAATTCTCTTGCATTTATATAAATCATATGTGTAATGCATAGTTGAACATGGAGATTTTCATGAAGCAAATTCGGCCATGGGGCATTATTTACAAAAAAACGGAAGTTTTACAGTTTTGACATCTCTCTGTATTTTGGGCATAACTTACTCATATGAACTCCGATTTATCTGATTCAAGTTGCTATAAAAAGACAAGAGGAATATCTACAACTTTAATGTTTTAAGTTTTGAGATATTTGGACTTTAACAGGGTCAAAATCAAGCTGCAAATCAAAAACAGAGTGCTGTAATTTTACTGTTCATCATCTTCTTCGGCGAAACCGAGTTTAAAACTTCGCCAACTCTGAAATCCTATCAAAAATAGCTTCATCCCCAATGGAATAGAGGTAAACAAGACCCCTTGGACCAATTACAACAAATTTTAACCAGAAAATGAGATCAAACAAAGCTTTTGAAACAAAATGATATACCTATATAAACATATGAATAATTGGAACAAATATGGCTATATGGATGAGGATGCTTGCCTTTTGTTGCTTCTAGCTTGTTGATAAACACTTAATCTTGATTTTCCAGCCCCCCCTTGCTTGCTAACTCGTGAAGAGACAAAGAAGCAAAAACAAAAAAAAACCTCTCTGTTTCCTTCCTTTGGTGATGGCCGAGAATGTCATCCCTTTCTTAGATAAATACCTATATATGGGCTCTTTGGTGCAAATATTCATATAGAATGATTACAAAAGCTAAAATCTCACGTGCTTGGAAGCTTTCAGAAGATGGGAGAAGAAACTTGGCCGCCACTCACGCTCACTAGTCTCTGCCTCCACAATTAAACCCACATAACTTATATAAAATAACACTTACACCATATTATTAACCTAATAACATAATTTTAGCTTTCACAATCTCACATATTACATAATTCACCATATACTCTTACACTAAATATCAGAATATTTCTGGGGCATTACAAATATGAACCAGAATTTCTGTACAATTATTATGACATCGATAAAAATAAGATCGGAAACAGTTTTTTGGGCAGCTAAAATTCGAATCGTCGTAATTCATATACAAAAAGTCAATAGAACACGAAATACTATGTGATTTAGTTAGTAGAACAACCTTTTTGTTGTTTCATGTTCAAACAAAAGTATTGGCGATCAAATTGTACAATCGGGCATAAGTGTAATTTCTTCATTTTTCCAGAGATTGGTCGAAACAGAATTTTTTTTTTTTTTTAATTTTCAATGGTGGAAGAAAGATAATTTCTTATCGTTTTAAGAGCAATTTTGTTTGGAAGTGTTATTGAAATCTTTACAAGTTTAGGGGTTTAACGTGATTTTTGGTACAATTATGAGTAATCGAATCGATTGCAGGGAGTGCTCCATAACCAATATATCTAAAAAAAATTATATGATATGAACATGAATTTCTATACAAATATTATGACATCGACAAAAATCTGATCGGAAACAGTTTTTTGTACGGCTAAAATTCCGGCAAAAAGTCGAATCGTCCTAATTCATTTTCAAAACGTCAATAGAACTTGGAATACACTTTAATTTAGTTAGTAGAACAACCTTTTGGTTGTTTCATGTTGAAACAAAAGTATAAACGATCAAATCGAACAATCGGGCGTAAGTGTAATTTCTTCATTTTTCCCGAGATTGGTCGAAAAAAAATTATCTTTTTTTATTTATTTTCAATGGTGGAAAGAAGATAATTTCATATGGGTTTAAGTATATTTTTATTTGGAAGTGTAATTGAAATCTTCAAAGAGTAGGGGTTTCACGTGATTTTTCGTACAATTATGAGTAACCGAATCGATTGCAGGGAGTGCTCCATAACCGAGATATCTAAAAAAAATTATATGATATGAACAAGAATTTCTAGACGAATATTATGACATCGACAAAAATCTGATGGGAAACAGCTTTTTGTACAGCTAAAATTCCGGCAGAAAAGTCGAATCGTCGTAAATCATTTACAAATCGGGCAAAAATGTAATTTCTTCATTTTTCCCGAGATTAGTCGAAAAAAAAAATTCTTTTTTTTTTTAATTTTCAATCGTGGAATAATGATAATTTGATATCGTTTTATGAGCAATTTTGTTTGGAAGTGTTATTGAAATCTTTAAAAGATTAGGGGTTTAACGTGATTTTCGATACAATTATGAGTAACCGAATCGATTGCAGGGAGTGCTCCATAACCGAGATATCTAAAAAAAATTATATGATATGAACCAGAATTTCTATACGACTATTATGACATCGAAACAAATCTGATCGGAAAGAGTTTTTCTTGCACCTAAAATTTCGATCGAAAAGTCGAATCGTCGTAATTCATTTACAAAAAGTCAATAGAACACGGAATACACTTTAATTTAGTTAGTAGAACAACCTTTTGGTTGTTTCATGTTGAAACAAAAAGTATTAAAGATCAAATCGAACAATTGGGCGGAAGTGTAATTTCTTCATTTTTACTAAGATTTGTCGAAAAAAATTATCTTTTTTCTGTTATTTTCAATGCTGGAATGAAGATAATTTCATATGGGTTTAAGTGTAATTTATTTGGAAGTGTAATTGAAATCTTCACAAGATTAGGGGTTTAACGTGATTTTCGGTACAATTATGAGTAACCGAATCGATTGCAGGGAGTTCTCCATAACCAAGATATCTAAAAAAAATTATATGATATGAACCAGAATTTCTATACGACTATTATGACATCGAAACAAATCTGATCGGAAAGAGTTTTTCTTGCACCTAAAATTTCGATCGAAAAGTCGAATCGTCGTAATTCATTTATAAAAAGTCAATAGAACTCGAAATACACTTTGATTTAGTTAGTAGAACAAGTTTTTTGTTGTTTCATGTTAAAACAAAAGTATTAGCGATCAAATTCAACAATCGGGCGTAAGTGTAATTTCTTCATTTTTCCTGAGATTGGTCGAAAAAGAGAATTTCTTTTTTTTTTTAATTTTCAATGGTGGAATAAAGATAATTTCTTATCATTTTATGAGTAATTTTGTTTAGAAGTGTTATTGAAATCTTTACAAGTTTTGGGGTTTAACGTGATTTTTGGTACAATTATGAATAACCGAATCGATTGCAGGGAGTGCTCCATAACCAAGATATCTAAAAACATTATATGATATGAACCAGAATTTCTATACAATTATTATGACATCGATAAAAATCTGATCGAAAATGGCTTTTTCTTGCACCTAAACTTCCGGCAAAAAAGTCGAATCGTCGTAATTCATTTACAAAATCTCAATAGAACTTGGAATACACTTTAATTTAGTTAGTAGAACAAGCTTTTTGTTGTTTCATGTTAAAACAAAAGTATTAGCGATCAAATTCAACAATCGGGCGTAAGTGTAATTTCTTCATTTTTCCCGAGATTGGTCGAAAAAAAAATTTCTTTTTTTTTTAATTTTCAATGGTGGAAAAAGAATAATTTCTTATCATTTTAAGAGCAATTTTGTTTTGAAGTGTTATTGAAATCTTTACAAGTTTTGGGGTTTAACGTGATTTTCGGTACAATTATGAATAACCGAATCGATTGCAAGGAGTGCTCCATAACCAAGATATCTAAAAAACATTATATGATATGAACAAGAATTTCTAGACGAATATTATGGCATCGACAAAACTTGATCGGAAACAGTTTTTTGTACAGCTAAAATTTCGGCAGAAAAGTTGAATCATCGTAATTCATTTACAAAAAGTCAATAGAACTCGGAATACACTATAATTTAGTTAGTAGAACAAACTTTTGGTTTTTTCAGGTTGAAACAAAAGTATTAACGATCAAATCGAACAATCGGGCGCAAGTGTAATTTCTTCATTTTTCCCGAGATTGGTCGAAAAAAATTATCTTTTTTTATTTATTTTCAATGGTGGAATGAAGATAATTTCATATGGATTTAAGTGTAATTTTATTTGGAAATGCAATTGCAATCTTCTCAACATTAGGTGTTTAACGTGATATTTCGTACAATTATGAGTAACCGCATCGATTGCAGGGAGTGCTCCATAATCAAGATATTTAAAAAAAATTATATGATATGAACAAGAATTTCTATACGAATTTTATGACATCGATAAAAATCTTATCGGAAACAGTTTTTTGTACAGCTAAAATTCCGGCAGAAGAGTCGAATCGTCGTAATTCATTTTCAAAAAGTCAATAGAACTCAGAATACAATTTAATTTAGTTAGTAGAACACCCTTTTGGTTGTTTCATGTTGAAACAAAAGTATTAACGATCAAATCCAGCCATCGGGCATAACTGTAATTCTTCCTTTTTCCCGAGATTGGTCGAAAAAAAATTTATCTTTTTTTTTTTTTTTCAATGATGGAATGAAGATAATTTCATATAGGTTTAAGTATAATTTTATTTGGAAGTGTAATTGAAATCTTCACAAGATTAGGGGTTTAACGTGATTTTGGGTACAATTATGAGTAACCGAATCGATTGCAGGGAGTGCTCCATTACCAAGATATCTAAAAAAAATTAGATGATATCAACCAGAATTTCTATACGATTGTTATGACATCGAAAAAAATTTGATCGAAAACAGTTTTTCTTGGATCTAAAATTTCGGCCGAAAAGACGAATTGTCGTAATTCATTTACAAAAGTCAATAGAACTCGGAATACACTTTGATTTACTTATTAGAACAACATTTTTCTTATTTCATATTAAAACAAAAGTATTAGCGATCAAATTGAACAATCGGGCGTAAGTGTAATTTCTTCATTTTTCCCGAGATTGGTCGAAAATTTTTTTCTTTCTATTTTTTTTAATTTTCAATGCTGGAATAAAGGTAATTTCTTACCGTTTTAAGAGCAATTTTGTTTGGAAGTGTTACTGAAATCTTTACAACATTAGGGTTTTAACGTTATTTTTGGTACAATTATGAGTAACCGACTCGATTGCAGGGTGTGCTCCATATCCAAGATATCTAAAAAAAATTATATAATATGGACAAGAATTCTATACGAATATTATGACATCGAGAAAAATCTAGTCAGAAATAGTTTTTTGTACAGCTAAAATTCCGGCAGAAAGGTCGAATCGTCGTAATTCATTTACAAAAAGTCAATAGAACTCAAAATACACTTTAATTTAGTTAGTAGAACAACCTTTTTGTTGTTACATGTACAAACAAAAGTATTAGCGATCAAATTGAACAATCGGGCGTAAGTGTAATTTCTTCATATTTCCCGAGATTGGTCGAAAAAGAAAATTCTTTTTTTTTTTAATTTTCAATGGTGGAAAAAGGATAATTTCTTATCATTTTAAGAGAAATTTTGTTTGGAAGTGTTATTGAAATCTTTACAAGTTTTGGGGTTTAACGTGATTTTCGGTACAATTATGAATAACCGAATCGATTGCAGGGAGTGCTCCATAACCAAGATATCTAAAACAAATAATATGATATGAACAATAATTTCTATACGAATATTATAACATCGACAAAAATCAAATCGGAAATAGTTTTTTGTACAGCTAAAATTCCAGCAGAAAAGTTGAATCGTCGTAATTTATTTCCAAAAAGTCAATAGAACTCGGAATACAATTTAATTTAGTTAGTCGAACAATCGTTTGGTTGTTTTGGGTTGAAACAAAAGTAATAACGATCAAATCGAACAATCGGGCGTAAGTGTAATTTCTTCATTTTTCCCGAGATTGGTCGAAAAAAATTATCTTTTTTTTTAGTTATTTTCAATGGCGGAATGAAGATAATTTCATATGGGTTTAAGTGTAATTTTATTTGGAAGTGTAATTGAAATCATCACAAAATTAGGGTTTTAACGTGATTTTTGGTAAATTATGAGTAACCAAATCGATTGCAGGAAGTGCTCCTTAACCAAGATATGTAAAGAAAATTATATGATATGAACAAGAATTTCTATACGAATATTATGACATCGACGAAAATCTGATCGGAAATAGTTTTTTGTACAGCTAAAATTCTGGCAAAAAAGTCGAATCGTCGTAAGTCATTTACAAAAAGTCAATAGAACTCGGAATACAGTTTAATTTACTTAGTAGAACAACCTTTTGGTTGTTTCATGTTGAAACAAAAGTATTATCGATCGAATCGAACAATCGGGCATAAGTGTAATTTCTTCATTTTTCCCGAGATTCGTCGAAAAAAATTATCTTTTTTTTTCTTATTTTCAATGGTGGATTGAAGATAATTTCATATGGGTTTAAGTGTAATTTTATTTGGAAGTGAAATTGAAATCTTCACAAGATTAGGGGTTTAACGTGATTTTCGGTACAATTATGAGTAACCGAATCGATTGTAGGGAGTGCCCCATAACCAAGATATCTAAAAAAAATTATATGATATGAACCAGAATTTCTATACGATTATTATGACATCGAAAAAAACTGATCGGAAACTGTTTTTCCTACGTTTAAAATTCTGGCCGAAAAGTCAAATCATCGTAATTCAATTACAAAAAGTCAATATAAGAAGGAATAAACTTTAATTTAGTTAGTAGAACAACCTTTTGGTTGTTCCATGTTGAAACAAATGTATTAGCGATCAAATCGAACAAACGGGCGTAAGTGTAATTTTCTTAGTTTTTCCTGACATTGGTCGAAAAAAAAATTCTTATTTTTCTAAATTTTCAATGGTGGCATGGAGATATTTTCATATCGTTTTAAGTGTAACTTCTGTTCGAAGTGTAATTAGAATCTTCACAAGATTAGGGTTTAACGTGATTTTCAGTACAATTATGAGTAACCGAATCGATTGCAGGGAGTGATCCATAACCAAGATATCTAAAAAAAATTATATGATATGAACCACAATTTTTATACGATTATTATGACATCGATAAAAATGTGATCGAAAAAAGTTTTTTGGGAAGTTAAAATTCCGGCAGAAAATTCGAATCGTCGTAATTCATTTATAAAAAGTCAATAGAACTCGGAATACACTTTAATTTAGTTAGTAGAACAACCTTTTGGTTGTTTCTTGTTGAAACAAAAGTATTAGCGATCAAATCTCACAATCGGGCGTAAGTGTAATTTTTTCATTTTTCCCAAGATTGGTCGAAAAAAAATTATTATTTTTTTTATCTATTTTCAATGGTGGAATGAAGATAATTTCATATCGTTTTAAGAGCAATTTTGTTTGGAAGTGTTATTGAAATCTTTACAAGATTAGGGGTTTAACATGATTTTCGGTACAATTATGAGTAATCGAATTGATTGCAGGGAGTGCTCCATAACCGAGATATCTAAAAAAAATTATATGATATGAACCAGAATTCCTATACGACTATTATGACTTCGAAAAAAATCTGATCGGAAACAATTTTTCTAGCATCTAAAATTTCGGCCGAAAGGTCGAATCGTCGTTATTCATTTACAAAAACTCAATTGAACTCAGAATACACTTTGATTTAGTTAGTATAACAACCTTTTTGTTGTTTCATGTTAAAACAAAAGTATTGGCGATCAAATTGAACAATCGGGCATAAGTGAAATTTTTCATTTTTCCCGAGATTGGTCGAAAAAGAAAATTTCTTTTTTTTTTAATTTTCAATGGTGGAATAAAGATAATTTCTTATCGTTTTAAGAGCAATTTTGTTTGGATGTGTTACTGAAATCTTTACAAGTTTAGGTGTTTAACGTGATTTTTGGTACAATTATGAGTAATCGAATCAATTGCAGGGAGTGCTCCATAACCAAGACATCTAAAAAAAATTATATGATATGAACATGAATTTCTATACGAATATTATGACATTGACAAAAATCTGATCGGAAACAGTTTTTTGTACGGCTAAAATTCCGGCAAAAAGTCGAATCGTCCTAATTCATTTTCAAAACGTCAATGGAACTTGGAATACACTTTAATTTAGTTAGTAGAACAATCTTTTGGTTGTTTCATGTTGAAACAAAAGTATTAACGATCAAATCGAACAATCGGACGTAAGTGTAATTTCTTCATTTTTCCCGAGATTGGTCGAAAAAAAATTATCTTTTTTTTATTTATTTTCAATGGTGGAAAGAAGATAATTTCATATGGGTTTAAGTGTAATTTTATTTGGAAGTGTAATTGAAATCTTCAAAGAGTAAGGGTTTAACGTGATTTTTCGTACAATTATGAGTAACCGAATCGATTGCAGGGAGTGCTCCATAACCGAGATATCTAAAAAAAATTATATGATATGAACAAGAATTTCTAGACGAATATTATGACATCGACAAAAATCTGATGGGAAACAGCTTTTTGTACACCTAAAATTCCGGCAGAAAAGTCGAATCGTCGTAATTCATTTACAAAAAGTCAATAGAACACGGAATACACTTTAATTTAGTTAGTAGAACAACCTTTTGGTTGTTTCATGTTGAAACAAAAAGTATTAACGATCAAATCGAACAATCGGGCGGAAGTGTAATTTCTTCATTTTTACTGAGATTGTTCGAAAAAAATTATCTTTTTTCTGTTATTTTCAATGGTGGAATGAAGATAATTTCATATGGGTTTAAGTGTAATTTTATTTGGAAGTGTAATTGAAATCTTCACAAGATTAGGGTTTTAACGTGATTTTTGATAAATTATGAGTAACTGAATCGATTGCAGGAAGTGCTTCTTAACCAAGATATGTAAAGTCTACACATCTACCAACACAACTTCCCAAGACCCTTTAAATCAAGAGGGGACCCGCACGCACACATGTCTACCCATCCTTCTTGCTTGACTCCCCACCTGCTACCTCTTTACCTTTACCTGGAATGGAGGAGAGTACAACGTGAGCTACAAAGCTCAGCAAGCATAAGAAATAAGAAGGAAGAGCATGGCAGATAATAATAGGATACAGGTGTGGTGAACATACATATTGACGGAAATGACGGGTGATAACTCAAGAGTTACACACACACCCGTAATGATAATGTCATGCATAACACGCATATAAGTCTGTCAACATATAAATGGCCAATGGCCTCATATAGCAAATAAAATGCAACATAATACGTACCAGTTTGTAGTTGAGTCCGGTGACCATAGGTCATATCTGATACACTTGGCTATAGCCATACGTACATATATACAAATACATATATAATCTCACCCATGGTCGTCACCACTGGGCGCGCCCCTCAGTCGTCACCGCATGAGCGTAACCCCAGTCAGGCTAAGGCCTACTGGTTTTGGGGGATATATCCCGGCGGTACACAACCGCAGCGCGCATAATCATCTCTGTCCATGCCTTTTCCAATGCACATGCAACACATAAAGTGGCCACATACAAATTGCACGTGCTAGAAATAAAAACTGATGCTCGTGCACACTCATGAGATGTTATGCAGGAAGTCAAACCAAGACATGCTCATGATGCACAATTACCATTCTTTCAGAACATACCATGACAGTACATATATAAGCAATCTAAAGTTATTCTCTGTTCATAATATGTTCAACACGGCTAGCCAATAACACTGAGTCATGGATTTCTTGTTTAAGCTCAAGTTCACAGTGAGATATATAAAGTAGGGCATGGAGAAGAAGCAAGTCTACCATGCAGATTTCCACTTAAAACTCCATTCCTTAGGATTTTTGGGGAGAAACAAGCCCCGCATGGCTGTTAGAAACTTTCCCCCAACTTAAAAACCCTAAGCCCAATCAAGCTCTTAAAACACGTAACCAGTCCATACCGCAATAAAATCCAAGAGAAAAGAGGAAGGAAGAGAGAACTTGCCTTTTACTTCACCGATCAACCACTAAGAACTCTTTGGATGGCAAGATCTGACTTGCTGTGAAAAGAAAAATGAGGGTTTGGAGAAGAACAGAGAACTTACGAGAAAGAGGAAAAGAGTGTTCTGTTCTAGTGAGATTTTTCTCACAATTTCTCTTTTTATATTATCTTTATAAATCATTTTTATCCATTTAATTATTTCCCAAATTCTCTATATATTTATTATATTTTTTTGATATTTTAGTTCTAGAATTTTCTGTGTGTTTCCAGAATTAATGAGGTATCGGGCGATATATATATATATATATGAATTGCTGAGGGAGGCATTCGAATATAATTTAAGGCATTCAGATAATATTTACATATATATGAAGCTATTTGAAAGTCATTCGGATGATCTGGCGTGTATTCGAATGAGTTAGAGAAAGATTTCAAGTTATGTGAGTGACATTCGAATGAGGCAGGGGAACATTCGGATGAATTTTAAATAGTAACTTGAATTACTCAAGGAATTTGAGGCTCATTCGAATGCAACAGTGATTTGATTCGGATGAATTTTGCTATTTTCACTGGGCTCATTCGAATGTAAAGGCAACTCATTCGAATATAAAGGCTCAACTGGATTCTGGACAGCTTTGATACCCTTTCGAATTTTGAGCATAACTATCTCATCCGAACTCCGATTGAGGTGATTCAAGATTCTATAGAACGAAAAGAGAAAGATCTACAACTTTCATGTTTTAAGTTTTGGAATATTCGGACTGGAACATAGTCGAAATTGGGTTACAATGAACAAATACCACCCAACAAAACAGACCATTCGAATAGATCACTTCCCATTCAAATGACTCACACCCCATTCGGATGGGGTTACTCTCATTCGAATGATACTTCCACCATTTGAATATCTAGCCTCCCAAAGCCCCACACATTCAGATACCTCTTCATAAACCCTCCCAACTCTTAACCACTCATCCTAAACTTTCCAAAACACATACATACACACTCACACTGCACCAAAACCCAATTCCAACGAATAATTCTACCCACACATCATAAGATTATACCGTGATATTCATTGATATCAACACCCCATCTTCGGGTCGTTACAAATCCTCCCCCTCTTAGGGAATTTGGTCCTCCAAATTCGAGTTTGGTAAATTCGAAAAGCTAAAAGATATACAAATATATTATCTTGTTAAACATATACGTTCACTTACCGGTTTTGGACAACACTGCTTTCCCTGTCTCCATCATACTCTGTCATATGGGTTTCGTCCCTGTTTGCTCAAATAAATGGGGATAAAGGCGTTGCATTTCATTCTCCAGCTCCCAAGTTGCTTCTTTAAAGTCATGTTGTTGCCATAACACCTTCACATAGGGAATGACTCGATTCCTTAACACTTTCTCCTTACGATCGAGGATGCAACTTGGAAATTCTTCATATGTTAAATCTTCTCTTAACTCAAGAGGTTGGAAGTCAATCACATGCTGAGGGTCAGGAACATATTTGCGTAACATGGAGACATGGAATACATTATGCACACTGGCTAATTGGGGAGGCAAAGCTAGCCGGTACGCTAATGCCCCAACACGCTCTAAAATCTCAAATGGACCCACATAACGTGGACCAAGCTTCCCTGAAACTCCAAACCTCCGAATTCCTCGTACTGGCATAACCTTAAAAAATACGTGGTCACCAATAGAAAATTCCAAGGCTCGCCTCCGACAGTCCGCATAACTCTTTTGCCTGTCTTGAGCAGCTTTCATTCTGGCCCTAATAGACCGAATCTTCTCGGTCGTTTGCTCCACTATCTCTGGTCTGAGAATAGCCTTATCCCCTATTTCCTCCCAACATAATGGAGACCGACAAGGTCTCCCATAGAGTGCCTCGTAAGGTGCCATACCAATACTGGAATGATGACTATTATTATATGCAAACTCGATCAATGCCAGGTGGTCATCCCAGTTACCATGATAATCAAGCACACATGCCCTCAACATATCCTCCATAGTCTGGATCGTGAACTCTGTCTGACCGTCTGTCTGAGGATGGAATGCTGTACTAAATTTCAATCTAGTACCCAAAGCCGCCTACAAAGCATCCCAAAAGTGAGAAGTAAATCTGGAATCACGGTCAGACACTATACTGGAAGGCACTCTGTGCAGCCTAACAATCTCCCCAATATAAAGCTGAGCCAAACGGTTCAAAGGAAACGTCTTCTTGATGGGTAGGAAATGGGAAGACTTAGTGAGTCTATCGACAATCACCCAAATAGTATCATGTCCCCGAGAAGTCCTCGGCAATCTGGTAACAAAATCCATCGAAATATCATCCCACTTCCAAATAGGAATGGGTAGGGACTGAATCAATCCAGCGGGTCGCTGATGCTCTGCCTTCACCTGCTGACAAACCAAACATCTAGAAACAAACTCTGCTACATTCTTCTTCATACCAGGTCACCAAAATAATCGTCGTAAGTTCTGATACATCTTCGTCGTGCCTGGATGAATAGTATAGCGTGTACTGTGTGCCTCAGATAAAATCTCCTGCTTCATCCCCCAATCATCTGGCACACAAATACGGCTCTAGAATAGCAACAGTCCATCTCCCCGCTGACTGTATCCCATGGGAACATAGTCCCCTATCTGTTCCAACACTTTGCCTAACTCTTCATCATAGGGCTGCTGGGCTCTGATCCGCTGTATCAAATCTGATTGGATTCCCAAATAAGCACAATATAAACCTGGGGTCTCTTCATCGGCCATAATGGTTAGGTCATCCAGTTGTTCTAACAGCTGCCACTCCTATATCATCATCATGGCTATAGAAGCTCCTCTTCGGCTCAAAGCATCTGCCACCACATTTGCCTTCCCAGGATGAAATAAGATCTCACAATCGAAATCCTTAAAGAATTCAATCCACCGACGCTGTCTCATATTTAACTCTTTTTGGGAGAACAGATACTTGAGACTCTTATGATCTGTATAAATTTCTATCTTCTCACCATATAGATAATGTCTCCATACCTTCAAAGCAAAAACAACATCCGCTAATTCTAAATCATGAGTGGGGTAATTTACCTCATGTTTCTTCAGTTGTCTAGAAGCGTAAGCGATCACACGGCCTTCTTGCATCAATACACACCCTAGGCCCATATATGATGCATCACTAAAGATAATAAACTTTTCCCCACTTTTAGGAATAGCCAACACAGGAGTGGTAGTTAACTTCCTCTTCAACTCTTGAAATGCAGTCTCGCAATCGTCAGTCCAATCAAATCGGGCATCCTTACGAGTTAACTTCGTCATAGGAGAAGATAATCTAGCAAAACCCTCGATGAACCTCCTGTAATAGCCGACCAATCCCAAGAAACTCCGAATTTCAGTCACTGTAGTAGGCCTGGGCCAATCCACAACAGCTCTAATCTTCTCAGGATCCACTGCTATACCATCTCCTGAAACGATATGACCCAAGAATCCTATCTGATGGAGCCAAAATTCACATTTGCTAAACTTTGCAAACAACTGCTCCTCTCTAAGCTTTTGCAACACCATAAAGAGATGTACAGCATGATCCTCAGGACTGGGAGAATACACCAAGATGTCGTCTATAAAAACAATCACCAACCGATCTAGGTACTCTTGAAATACCCGATTCATCAAGTCCATAAACACTGTGGGGGCGTTCGTCAAACCGAATGGCATCACAACAAATTCATAATGACCATAGCGGGTCCGAAATGCTGTCTTCTGTATGTCCTCATCCCTGACTCTCACCTGGTGATACCCCGATCTCAAATCAATCTTGGAGAAAACCCTTGCTCCACGTAACTGGTCAAATAAATCATCAACTCTGGGGAGGGGATATTTATTTTTCACTGTTACCTGATTCAACTGGCGATAATCTATACACAGTCTTAAAGATCCATCTTTCTTCCTCACAAATAAGACTGGGGCACCCCATGGTGAAGTACTAGGGCGGATAAATCCCTTCTCCATTAACTCCTGCAATTGGACCTTCAATTCTTTCAGTTCATTAGGCGCCATCCGATACGGAGTCTTGGAAATAGGTTGGGTACCTGGCATCAATTCCACTGAAAACTCTACTTCCCTACGAGGTGGTAAACCTGGAAGTTCATCCGGAAATACATCAAGAAAATCGCATACAACCGGTACCTCTGTCAGTGGTGTACTGCTCCCGCCTTCAGTCATCACAAATGCCAAATAAGCTTCACAACCCTGACGCATTAACTTCTCAACCTTCATAACTGAAATCATCGGAGTCACTAACATGGGCTGGACGCCTCTATACACAAGGGCAGGCTATAAGGGAGGCTCAAAATGAATGATCTTTTGATGGCAATCAACTTTAGCATAATGATTCGACAACCAATCCATCCCCAATATAAGGTCGAAGTCTCTAAGATCCAAAATCACCAAGTCTCCTGGTAATTTCCTATCATGGACTTCAATTTCACAGTTAAAAAGTACCTCTCTACCCCATAACTGATTACCTCCCGGAGTGGACACAATCAAATGGAAAGGCAATACAATTCATGGATGAGGTACATAACTCGCAGCATGCAATGCAATAAAAGAATGCGAGGATCCTGTGTCAAAAAGAGCACGCACATCATGATTATATAATGAAAGAATACCTTGGATGGTATTGGTCCCCTTCTCCGCTTCAGCTGCTGTGAGGGCAAACACTCGGCCCTGTACCTGAGGACTCTCCACAGCAATGGAACGCTGAGTAACCAGTGAAGATCCTCGTGGGCCTGCTCCTGAAGCTCTGGAAGCTGTTGGCCTATGACTACCCCTCTGACTCAGCCCTCCTGATCTCTGGCCTCGGCCTAGCATCGCTCTCTAACAAGTATTTGCCATGTGCCCCTGCTGCCCACATCTATAACAAATCACCTCAGGGGTAGATGAGACCTCCAAGCTACGTGGACAATCCCTGCGTACATGCCCTGCCTAGCCACACAGATAACAAACCAATTACCCGAAGAGACAAGGCCCCCGGTGTTTCTTCCCACAACGAGCACAGGATGGAAGCTTCATAGTCTCACTACTTGAACCAACTTCCCCTCTCCTCTTCTTGCCACTGGTAGATCCCTGGGAAGCTTTGGATCCTCTGAACAAGGCCTGGGCTGCTCTCCACTCCCCACGATCATGCTCAATAGCATAAGCCCTCTGCACCACTGTGGGGTAATCTGTAACTCTCACACCACCATATGCGTGTCGGATCTCGGGGCACAACCCTCGCTGGACCTTAGAAGCCTTCTTCTCCTCTGTAGAAATCAAATCAGGGGCATACCTGGCTAAGGTTATAAACTCAGCTTCATATTGGGCCACTGTCTTGCTGCCCTGCACCAACTCTATAAATTCATACACTTTCTGCTCTTTATACCATGCTGGGCAATAAGCTTCATTAAATGCATTTTGAAATTCTGCCCAGGTAGGATCCCTAGGCCCATACCTCTGACAGACTGTCTCCCACCATCTTTCTGCATCATCCCTAAGGAGGAATGTGCCCAACTGCACCTTTTGGGCATCTGTACAACCCATAGAGCGAAGGTGATTTTCTATGGAAAGCATCCAGTTCTCCGCCACTGCTACATCCGTCCCTCCAGTAAATTCTGGTGGTCGAAGCGCCATGAAGTTCTTCAGGGATAGCTGCAGCTCGTCCTCGTCCTCGAGTCCGTGGTCGTCCTCGGCGAGCACTCATATCCCTGAAGACACACTGAAGTTAGGATCCAATTCGCAATTATTAAACTTAACCAAAAACGCATATCAAAGACTGACGCACACTCCTAACTCTACCCAACATCCTATGTGCGCGGGGTCATCTCTCGACTGCTCTGATACCAACTTTGTAACACCCCTTCCCCCAAGTTAACCCATTTCAAGGCAACCTGGAAGAATGGGTGCTAGAGAACATAGACAAACAACACTTAGCCACAAGCATGCATACACCTGCCATCATTAAACTCAAACCCAAGATAAATACTTCCAAGGATTACAGCATGACTTTTCTTTAAGTTACATTACACACAAAATAAAGTCTACACATCTACCAACACAACTTCCCAAGACCCTTTAAATCAAGAGGGGACCCGCACGCGCACATGTCTACCCATCCTTCTTGCTTGACTCCCCACCTGCTACCTCTTTACCTTTACCTGGAATGGAGGAGAGTACAACGTGAGCTACAAAGCTCAGCAAGCATAAGAAATAAGAAGGAAGAGCATGGCAGATAATAATAGGATACAGGTGTGGTGAACATACATATTGACGGAAATGACAGGTGATAACTCAAGAGTTACACACACACCCGTAATGATAATGTCATGCATAACACGCATATAAGTCTGTCAACATATAAATGGCCAATGGCCTCATATAGCAAATAAAATGCAACATAATACGTACCAGTTTATAGCTGAGTCCGGTGACCATAGGTCATATCTGATACACTTGGCTATAGCCATACGTACATATATACAAATACATATATAATCTCACCCATGGTCGTCACCACTGGGCGCGCCCCTCAGTCGTCACCGCAGGCAGTCAGGCTAAGGCCTACTGGTTTTGGGGGATATATCCCGGCGGTACACAACCGCAGCGCGCATAATCATCTCTGTCCATGCCTTTTCCAATGCACATGCAACACATAAAGTGGCCACATACAAATTGCACGTGCTAGAAATAAAAACTGATGCTCGTGCACACTCATGAGATGTTATGCAGGAAGTCAAACCAAGACATGCTCATGATGCACAATTACCATTCTTTCAGAACATGCCATGACAGTACATATATAAGCAATCTAAAGTTATTCTCTGTTCATAATATGTTCAACACGGCTAGCCAATAACACTGAGTCATGGATTTCTTGTTTAAGCTCAAGTTCACAGTGAGATATATAAAGTAGGGCATGGAGAAGAAGCAAGTCTACCATGCAGATTTCCACTTAAAACTCCATTCCTTAGGATTTGTGGGGAGAAACAAGCCCCACATGGCTGTCAGAAACTTTCCCCCAACTTAAAAACCCTAAGCCCAATCAAGCTCTTAAAACACGTAACCAGCCCATACCGCAATAAAATCCAAGAGAAAAGAGGAAGGAAGAGAGAACTTGCCTTTTACTTCACCGATCAACCACTAAGAACTCTTTGGATGGCAAGATCTGACTTGCTGTGAAAAGAAAAATGAGGGTTTGGAGAAGAACAGAGAACTTACGAGAAAGAGGAAAAGAGTGTTCTGTTCTAGTGAGATTTTTCTCACAATTTCTCTTTTTATATTATCTTTATAAATCATTTTTATCCATTTAATTATTTCCCAAATTCTCTATATATTTATTATATTTTTTTGATATTTTAGTTCTAGAATTTTCTGTGTGTTTCCAGAATTAATGAGGTATCGGGCGATATATATATATATGAATCGCTGAGGGAGGCATTCGAATATAATTTAAGACATTCGGATAATATTTACATATATATGAAGATATTTGAAAGTCATTCGGATGATCTGGTGTGTATTCGAATGAGTTAGAGAAAGATTTCAAGTTATGTGAGTGACATTCGAATGAGGCAGGGGAACATTCGGATGAATTTTAAATAGTAACTTGAATTACTAAAGGAATTTGAGGCTCATTCGAATGCAACAGTGATTTGATTCGGATGAATTTTGCAATTTTCGCTGGGCTCATTCGAATGTAAAGGCAACTCATTCGAATATAAAGGCTCAACTGGATTCTGGATAGCTTTGATACCCTTTCGAATTTTGAGCATAACTATCTCATCCGAACTCCGATTGAGGTGATTCAAGATTCTATAGAACGAAAAGAGAAAGATCTACAACTTTCATGTTTTAAGTTTTGGAATATTCGGACTGAAACATAGTCGAAATTGGGTTACAATGAACAAATACCACCCAGCAAAACAGACCATTCGAATGGATCACTTCCCATTCAAATGACTCACACCCCATTCGAATGGGGTTACTCTCATTCGAATGATACTTCCACCATTTAAATATCTAGCCTCCCAAAGCCCCACACATTCGGATACCTCTTCATAAACCCTCCCAACTCTTAACCACTCATCCTAAACTTTCCAAAACACATACATACACACTCACACTACACCAAAACCCAATTCCAATGAATAATTCTACCCACACATCATAAGATTATACCGTGATATTCATTGATATCAACACCCCATCTTCGGGTCGTTACAAAAATTCCGGCCGAAAAGTCAAATCATCGTAATTCAATTACAAAAAGTCAATATAACAAAGAATAAACTTTAATTTAGTTAGTAGAACAAACTTTTGGTTGTTCCATGTTGAAACAAATGTATTAGCGATCAAATCGAATAAACGGGCGTAACTGTAATTTTCTTAGTTTTTCCTGAGATTGGTCGAAAAAAAAAATTCTTTTTTTTTTAAATTTTCAATGGTGGCATGGAGATATTTTCATATCGTTTTAAGTGTAATTTTTGTTCGAAGTGAAATTAGAATCTTCACAAGATTAGGGTTTAACTTGATTTTCGGTACAATTATAAGTAACCGAATCGATTGCAGGGAGTGATCCATAACCAAGTTGTCTAAAAAAAATTATATGATATGAACCACAATTTCTATACGATTATTATGACATCGATAAAAATGTGATCAAAAAAAGTTTTTTGGGAAGTTAAAATTCTAGCAGAAAATTTGAATCGTCGTAATTCATTTATAAAAAGTCAATAGAACTCGGAATACACTTTAATTTAGTTAGTAGAACAACCTTTTGGTTGTTTCTTGTTGAAACAAAAGTATTAGCGATCAAATCTCACAATCGGGCGTAAGTGTAATTTTTTCATTTTTGCTGAGATTGGTCGAAAAAAATTATTATTTTTTTATCTATTTTCAATGGTGGAATGAAGATAATTTCATATTGTTTTAAGAGCAATTTTGTTTGGAAGTGTTATTGAAATCTTTACAAGATTAGGGGTTTAAAGTGATTTTTGGTACAATTATGAGTAACTGAATCGATTGTAGGGAGTGCCCAATAACTAAGATATCTAAAAAAAATTATGTGATATGAACCAAAATTTCTATACAACTATTATGAAATCGAAAAAAATCTTATTGGAAACAGTTTTTCTTGCATCTAAAATTTCGGCCGAAAAGTCGAATCGTCGTTATTCATTTACAAAAAGTCAATTGAACTCGAAATACACTTTGATTTAGTTAGTAGAACAACTATTTTGTTGTTTCAAGTTAAAACAAAAGTATTAGCAATCAAATTGAACAATCGGGCGTAAGTGTAATTTCTTCATTTTTCTCGAGATCGGTGAAAAAAAATTATTTTTTTTAATTTTCAATTGTGGAATAAAGATAATTTCTTATTGCTTTAAGAGTAATTTTGTTTGGAAGTGTTACTCAAATCTTTACAACCTTAGGGGTTTAACTTGATTTTCGGCACAACAATGAGTAACCGACTCGATAGTAGGGAGTGCTCCATATCCAAGTTATCTAAAAAAAATTATATAATATGAACAAGAATTTCTATACGAATATTATGATATCGATAAAAATCTGATCGGAAACAGTTTTTTGTACAGCTAAAATTCCGGCAGAAAAGTCGAATCGTCGTAATTCATTTGCAAAAAGTCAATAGAACTCGGAATACACTTTAATTTAGTTAGTAGAACAAGCTTTTGGTTGTTTCATGTTGAAACAAATGTATTAACGATCAAATCGAACAATCGGGCGTAAGTGTAATTTCTTTTTTTTTCCCGAGATTGGTCGAAAGAAAATTATCTTTTTTTTTTTTTTTATTTCCAATGGTGGAATGAAGATAATTTCCTTTGGGTTTAAGTGTATTTTTAATTGGAAGTGTAATTGAATCTTCACAAGATTAGAGTTCAACGTTATTTTTGGGACAATTATGAGTAACCGAATCGATTGCAGGGAGTGCTCTGTAACCAAGATATCTAAAAAAATATATATGATATGAACCAGAATTATAATACGATTATTATGACATCGATAAAAATTTGATCAGAAATAGTTTTTTGGACAGCTAAAATTCCTCCAGAAAATTCGAATCGTCGTAATTCATATACAAAAACTCAATAGAACACAAAATACACTTTGATTTAGTTAGTTGAACAACCTTTTTGTTGTATCATGTTAAAACAAAAGTATTAGCGATCAAATTGAACAATCAGGCATAAGTGTAATTTCTTCATTTTTCCCGGGATTGGTCGAATTTTTTTTTTTTTTTAATTTTCAATGGTGGAATAAAGATAATTTCTTATCGTTTTAAGAGCAATTTTGTTTGGAAGTGTTATTGAAATCTTTACAAGTTTAGGGCTTTAATGTGATTTTCGATACAATTATGAGTAACTAAATCGATTACAGGGAGTGCTCCATAACCGAGATATCTAACAAAAATTATATGATATGAACAAGAATTTTTATACGAATATTATGACATCAACAAAAATCTAATCGGAAATAGTTTTCTGTACAGCTAAAATTCTGGCAAAAAGTCGAATCGTCGTAATACATTTACAAAAAGTCAATAGAACTCGGAATATACTTTAATTTAGTTAGTAGAACAACGTTTTGGTTGTTCCATGTTGAAACAAATGTATTAGCGATCAAATCGAACAAACGGGCGTAAGTGTAATTTCTTAATTTTTCCCATGATTGGTAGAAAAAAATTTCGTTTTTTTTTTTAATTTTCAATGGTGGAATGAAGATATTTTCATATCATTTTCAGTGTAATTTTTTTCGAAGTGTAATTAGAACCTTCACAAGATTAGGGGTTTAACGTGATTTTCGGTTCAATTATGAGTAACCGAATCGATTGCAGGGAGTGCTCTGTAACCTAGATATCTAAAAAAAATTATATAATATGAACCAGAATTTCTATACGAGTATTATGAGATCGATAAAAATCTGATCGGAAACAGTTTTTTGTACCGCTAAAATTCCGGCAGAAAAATCGAATCGTCGTAATTCATTTACAAAAAGTCAATAGAACTCAGAATACACTTTAATTTAGTTAGTAGAACAACCTTTTGGCTGTTTCATGTTGAAACAAAAATATTAGCGATCAAATCTCACAATCGGGCGTAAGTGTAATTTTTTCATTTTTCCCGAGATTGGTCAAAAAAAATTATCTTATTTTTTATTTATTTTCAATGGTGGAATGAAGATAATTTCATATGGGTTTAAGTGTAATTTTATTTGGAAGTGTATTTGAAATCTTCACAAGATTAGGGGTCTAACGTGATTTTTGGTACAATTATGAGTAACCGAATCGATTGCAGGGAGTGCTCCATGAGCATGATATCTAAGAAAAATTATATGATATGAACAAGAATTTCTATACGATTATTATGACATCGAAAAAAATTTGATCGAAAATAGTTTTTTGTGCAACTAAAATTCTGGCCGAAAAATCGAATCATCGTGTTTCCATTAAAAAATGTCAATAGAACTCGGAATACACTTTAATTTAGTTAGTAGAACAACGTTTTGGTTGTTCCATGTTGAAACAAATGTATTAGCGATCAAATAGAACAAACGGGCATAAGTGTAATTTCTTAATTTTTCCCATAACCAAGATATCTAAAAAAAATTATATGATATGAGCAAGAATTTCTAAACGGATATTATGACGTCGACAAAAATCTGATCGGAAATAGTTTTTTGTACAGCTAAAATTATGGCAGAAAAGTCAAATCGTAATAATTCATTTACAAAAAGTCAATGGAACTCGGAATACATTTTAATTTAGTTAGTAAAACAACCTTTTGGTTGTTTCATGTTGAAACAAAAGTATTAACGTTCAAATCGAACAATCGGGTGTAAGTGTAATTTCTTCATTTTTCTCGAGATTGGTCGAAAAAAAATTATCATTTTTTTTATTTTCAATGGTGGAATGAAGATAATTTCATATGGTTTAAGTGTAATTTTATTTGGAAGTGTAATTGAAATCTTCAACAGATTAGGGGTTTAACGTGATTTTTGCTACAATTATGAGTAACCGAATCGATTGCAGGGAGTGCTCCATAACCAAGATATCTAAAAAAATTATATAATATGAACAAGAATTTCTATACGATTATTATGACATCGAAAAAAATCTGATCGGAAATAGTTTTTTGTGAAGCTAAAATTCCGGTCGAAAAGTCAAATCGTCGTAATTCAATTACAAAATGTCAATAGAACTCGGAATAAACTTTAATTTAGTTAGTTGAACAATCTTTTGGTTGTTCCATGTTGAAACAAAAGTATTAGCGATCAAATCGAACAAATTGGCGTACGTGTAATTTCCTAGTTTTTACCGAGATTGGTCGAAAAAAAAAATTCTTTTTTTTTTTTAAATTTTCAAAGGAGGAGTAAAGATATTTTCATATCGTTTTAAGAGTAATTTCTTTTCGAAGTGTAATTAGAATCTTCACAAGATTAGGGGTTTAACGTGATTTTCAGTACAATTTTGAGTAACTGAATCCATTGCAGGGAGTGCTCTGTAATCAAGATATCTAAAAAAAATATTGATATGAACCAAAATTTCTATACGATTATTATGACATCGATAAAAATTTAATCGGAAACAGTTTTTTGGGCAGCTAAATTTCTGGCAGAAAATTTGAATCGTCGTAATTCATATACAAAAAGTTAATAGAACTCGGAATACACTTTAATTTAGTTAATAGAACAGTCTTTTGGTTGTTTCATGTTGCAACAAAAGTATTAGCGATCAAATTGCACAATCGGGCATAAGTGTAGGATATCCGAAAGGAGGTCATCACAAGTGTGATATAGAACAATAACATACAACACCATAATACTATCCTTAGATAAACTCAGCGGAAGCTAACATAAAGGTTTACAATATCTTAGACCATAGTCTAAACAAAATAAAATACAAGGGCACTAACAAATTTTACAACATAAAATTTCCTCACACTTGCCCTCATCACAAATGCTAACATAGACCATCTAATTTGGAAGGTCTCTGTACACTTCTAACCCTGGGCTTTAGCCCCACTGGGCTCGCCCTCAACCACTGCTCTACTTGTACCTGGAATGACATGAGAGTAAACAAGGTGAGCCACAAGGCTCAGCAAGTGTATTTATAAAGCATGGAGATATAGAATCAAAGGCAGGGATAATCAAGATAGAATAAACAACTCTATGAGAAGATATTAGTATAACGCGACTCATAAGTTCTCCGTTTACATTAATTTCCCATCCCGTGATTATTACATATATTATGTACTCGTTCCCATGCTCATGCATATGCACCAATAGTAGGGAATTTTTCCGCATAATTCTCAAGGCTCTCACGGCCAATATATATATATATATATATCCATTCATGAATATATATGCATCATGAAAATACATCAACAAATGATAACAATTTGAGCCACGCCTTCTGGGTTGATGGCCACCTCACCCGCGTCAAGCGCTCATAGGATATCCTTTCTCATCCACGGACTTAGCCGTCGCGCAAAATAATAGGTGCGCAAATCAGTATAATCATGCATCACATATGCATATCCCCATTTCATGTCAATCCTCAATGATTAAGAAAAATCTCAAATCATGCTTAACATGCACAATTACATAAATTAAAGTGTGCACTATCTTATGATCACAGGGTAAATTTTAATACATTTATTTACTCATACTTATAGAAATGCCCAAACCAATATTTACGGTATATTTTTACCCCAATAATAATCGCAAGGAATCAAAATTTATACATGCAAGAAACACTAAATCTTGCATGACACTAGATCCTAATGAATAAATGTCATTCCTTAAGAAATGTAGGGTGACACAAAACCCTATTTAGATTTTTGCAATGTTCAACAAGAAAACGAATTAATATTGCAAGATTTATCGAAATAAGGAAAATAAAATCCTTTTATCCAACAATGAGGGTTATCAAGAATAATTCAAAAAATAATGGAAGAACTATACAAAAATCATAATTTTAAACGTAGGAAGGATAGACTACATAGGAAGAGTTGAATAACAACATATTTCAGAAATTTCCAGATTTCAAGCATATTTTCAAAAATCCAATCCGGGCTCAATATTTGGTCAAATACCACAAAAGATATACCAAATCAAAGCCTAATGAGTCTAGTTTCTGGAACATCAACTGGATTTGAAATCAGAAATAACCACAAGGAGATATTCCACAAAAACCGAAACAAGGCAGAATTTATAACAGTAATTTACAGAATTCTACATAGAATTCAACAAGGTTGTTATGGGTACAAATCATAACCAAAAATTTCAAATCTTATACCGAATCGAAGCCCATGATGTCTATTTTATATAAAAATAAATGGATCACAATTTGGATATAACCACAGAGCATTATACCTCAAAAACCGAAGCAAGAACAGATTATTCAAAAACAGAGCAGAAAATTTCCAGATTCTGGGCAAGAATTTACAAGGATACTGTAGGCTCAAAATGCAGCCAAAAATTCTAAAAAATTTACCAAATTAAGATTATCAAGTATAATTTACACAGAAACAAACGGATCTTGAATTGGATATAACCACAGAGAGTTATACCCTAAAGAGTACAACAAGGTCAGTTTACTCGAAAGCAGTAAAATTTCCAGATCTTAGCAGGGATTTACAAGGCTATAACATGATCAAATCTTAGTCAAAAATTTCGATTCTTGTATCTAAAATGAATCTTAAGATGTCTAGTTTACAACCCAACAAATGGATCTCAATTTGGATATAAACACAAGGAGTTATAGACCAAAGAACATAACATGGTCAGTGAATCCGAGAATAAGAATTTAAGAGCAACAACTTAAAAATGAAGGAAACAAGCCTTCTAAGATGGAAACAAGGTTGAAGAACTTGCATTAAAAGATAAACAAGAGAAGAAGAACTTACACAATCATAAGGAGAAGAAGAAGAAGAAGAAGATCTTGCGTATGAAACAAGAAGGAATGGAACTTGCCTTAGATGGTTGCAAAATCCAAAGAGATGAAGACACCCTTCAAATTGGAAATTCTCCACTTGAAGCTCTAATGAAGAAGAACAATGGAGGAAGAAGAGACAATCGGGAGAGGGAGAAGAAGAAGGGAACAAGAAAGTAAGAAGAAAGAAAAGGAGGGAAAAATGTGAGAAACTTGTCTCCCAACTCCTTCCAATCCATCTCCTTTTTAATTTTTCCTAATTTGCCCCTCGTACTAATACACACAATTCATATATCTCTTACCCATTTTGGTCATTTTACCATTCTCTTAATCTTTTTTTCTTTTTAATTAAGATACCATTCTCTATGCCCATGGCCCAAGCCCAAGTCAAAATATATAGCCCAAGCCCAAGTCAAAATATATGGCCCAATCCAATTAAGGCCCAATGGACTTTTCTTGAGATTTGGGTTCAACCCAATTCATTTACACTTAAGATTTAATTATTTATCAATGGTCTAATTCAAATAAGGCCCAAACCCATTTAGCCCACAACTTTGAGACTTTTTCACACCAAATATTATTTTCATTAATTTACCCCCATTACCAACTCATATAATATTCTTAACAATTAATTAATAAAGGCAACAACTCTAATGTGCAAACTAAAATACCCATAACACCTAGACCCACTAACGGGTCGTTACAGTTTCTCCCCCCCTTAAGGGAATTTGGTCCCCCAAATTCATACCTAGTCAGTCAAATAGCCGGGGAAAGAGATGTATCATCTCATTCTTGAGCTCCTAAGTAGCCTTATCTGGAGAATGACGTTGCCACTAGACTTTAACAAACGGAATTGACCGATTTCGCAACACTTTTTCTTTTCGCTCCAAAATGCTAACAGGCATTTCTTCATATGAAGCATCCTCTCTAACCTCTAAAGCTCGATAATCTATCACGTGTTGGGGGTTTGACACATATTTCCTCAATATAGATACATGAAAAAAACATTGTGCACCCCCAACAACTGAGGAAGTAACGTTAACTTGTAAACCAAGGATCCACTCTCTCCAAAATCTCAAACCGCCCGATATAGTGAAGATTGAGTTTCCCCAAGACTCCAAATCAGCACACACCTATCATGGCATTACCCTAGTCCATACCTCGAGCTTAACGAAGTATTCACCACACCACTCTCCTAACTAGGAATTATTTCATGTTCAACAAAGATAATGAGACTTTTCTTACTACCCGATGTCACTTGCCAACTAGGGTCACTTCCCTTACCTAAGAATTTTCATTAGGCAACCCCTCTGGAATAGGTTGCACCCGATCCTCAATTCTACCTTGCTTGGCTTTCTCTTGGTTGTCAAACCCTATAATGAGTGAGTGGTCCTACCATTTCACCATCTGGTTGTGGAACCTTTAACCACAATCCTCACCACGCCTACCATGCTTACCACGGGTCTTTGTTCCCTGCCTATTTGCACAGTCACTTTGTTGTCCTTATGCACCCGGTGGATCAACACCTAGTCTCACAATTGGGCTGCTCCCACAAGGACACACTCGGTCCCAACACGAGTTCTCAACAGCATAGCTCGGGTCCGTCACTGCTTACCTCACACCCACAACATGACTTCTAGCCTTTGGTCCCACATCCACCACCTCAAGCTATCATGGTTACACCAACATCCTCGTAACGACTTTTTAACCAAGATTACCAACCTAGCCTCAATCATCTTTGTTTAAGCTACAATCTCCATATTCTCAAACTTATTGGGCTACCTCGATATTCGTGCGTCACCTTGAAATAAGCGCATCATCTTGATTTGCGTGCTAACTTCAAAATTTGCACAAGTCACTTCATCTTAAGCCCCGAAGCACCTTTGACTGAGCCTCAAAGCACTTCCTTGGTATGTGTGCCTTGACCTTGAAACGCATGCAAATTCTCGATTCTCGTGCATCACCTCAATTCTGGTGCACTATCTCGATTTTTGTGCACTGTCTCAAAACACGTGCCCGAACCCTTTTTTTTTTTTTTTTCCAAAATCTCTGAAATATTAGTAAATCTCCATTTCCTATTTTCTAGGAATTTTTCCCATATATATATATATTTTTAAGGATTTTTTGGTATATATATATATTATATATATATTTTTACATATATATTATTATTATTATATATATATATTTTCCATTTCTCCTTCCTTCTCATTCTTCTCCCGAATTCCCTTCTTCTTCCTTCTTCCTTCTTCTTTCCTCTTCTGCAACGCACAATTAGGGCAACAGCCACCGTGCACAGCCTCCATCGGTCGTCTCCACCATAGCCATCGCAGCACCTGCGTAACCAGCAGCCGCAAGCCACCGCGTGACTTCCTCATGCCCTAGCCGCCGATCACTATCTTCTTCTTCCTCTTCCTTCTCTCTGCAACTCACAAATCGACCAACAACAACCGACCGCGAGCCTCGCCACCACCTCCGACGGCCGCCATCGCCGACTCGGCAACCACCCCAGCGTTGCATCGCCATCGGCCGCAAGCCATCGCTTGGCTTCCTCACGCCTAGTCACTGATCACCAGCTCCTCCCAACCATCACTGCCGGCACAATCGACTGACACCTTGGCCAGATCCGGTCACGCAGTCAGCGCTGCTTACTCCCTCGCACAGCCGTCGGCCCTCGCTCGGCTTCCCTCAGCCTCCACAGCGACCCTCGTCGCCTCTACAACTGCTGCTATATCGGGGTCGATTCGACCCAATCGGTCTGACCCGACCCGACTCGGCACGACCCGACCCGATCTAACTCGTCCTGACCCGACCAGATCCGACTCGGCCTGACCCGACCTGATCCAACACGGCCTGACCCGACCCGATCCAACTCGGCCCGACCCGACCGGACTTGATCCGCTTCAGGTTTGACCCATTAGATCTGACCCCTATCTAATTTGACTTATCTGATTAGATCTAACCCAAATCTGATTTATCCAGATCTAAGCCAGATCTAGATCCATCATGCGAAGGCGCAACATACCCAGACCCCGACCTCGGTGTGGTGCCTGCATAGTCTTACATGCCCAATGCCCTCCACGGTGCTTCTTTGCCCCGTACTTCAGTCATGAGGAAGGAGCTATTGACTTTTCTGCTATCCACAGAATTTTTGGCGTCAGTAATGCTTCATTTCTTCTATACCAGGTTCCGACAAGGGATCGGCCAGAGGCAGCCATTTCACTTACCATTGAAGCTTTAGCTCGGCTTCAAGATCCCGTCTATGGCTGTGCATCTCACATTCTAGCCCTTCAACAGTAGGTTAGTGAGTTGCAAGCTTATCGAGCTTATTTGCAAGATTCACTATTCGCATATTATTCTTCGCATCCCCAACTTGTTCCTCCATTTGATCCAAATCCCAACTGGAGCCCTAGTCCTCCCACCATCCCAGAGGCTACTCTACCTCACCCTGGCAAAACGAGTAGCAGCCAGATGCCACTCTTGGATGACCTTGATGAGCTAGGTCCAGTCATTTTTGGCCATCGCCGACGTCCTTGAGCATTGGCACATTATCAGTTTTTTTTTTTTTTTTTTTATGGTTTGCCCCCCCCTTTTTTTTTTGACTGTACGGCTTGATCTCTTGTATTATATTTGAACATATGGAATGAATGTTATGTTTTGAGTATTTTAACATTTCATTTCCTTGTCCTTCCCTCGATAGCATATCAATTACAAACAAATTATCTCAACCTCTTACAATTTTTAATAATTAATCACATCGAGGTAAATGATATCGAATCTTAATTGTCATCTCATTCGAAGATTGGAAATTTACATCCTAAGTCAGGCTACACAAACTTCTGAACCGCCGCGCCATGCTAGTGGCACTACCATGACACTACAATCCCCACGAAAATTAGGCTTAGTCCAGACATAACCTACAGTTCACTCTAGGTCTTCGGCATTTAATCGTCTTTACAACAGACTGGTTATTCCATATAGAGGGTCACGGTCCCTCAACATGAGCTAACCTAGTGGCCACCTCCCACCTGCATTCAGTGGTCCCTAGCATTAAACCCGTCACTGATAGGCATCACCTGTAGTATTATTCCATGCTAGAGCCATTCCTCATTCCGTGGGTTTCACTCTCTATGGACATCTTGAGACAATACATGGTCTCAATATTCGGCGAATCATTTCATCACCTCTTCACTGCTATAAAGGACTTAACCCCTCATTTTCAAACACAATCAAATTACCTTTTGAACGTTATCTTAGCTTAACTTCATTCAAACCACTAAACACACCCTTAACTCTACTTGTCATTCCTATGTGTACAAAGACTCCTCTCATCCCAACTTTTGCTCTTATAACCTACCAATAATCCCCCATCCAGTGTCCCCGGTCTAGTACCCCCAGCCTGTGGCTAATACACGGTCACTGGTCCAGTACCCCCAGCCTTAGGCTAGTACACGGTCCCAACACACGGCCCGGGTTGCTCTGATACCAAAACTATAGTGGCCCACTACCGGATAGTCCCGCTAGCATAGGATATCCGAAAGGAGGTCATCACAAGTGTGATATAGAACAATAACATACAACACCATAATACTATCCTTAGATAAACTCAGCGGAAGCTAACATAAAGGTTTACAATATCTTAGACCATAGTCTAAACAAAATGAAATACAAGGGCACTAACAAATTTTACAACATAAAATTTCCTCACACTTGCCCTCATCACAAATGCTAACATAGACCATCTAATTTGGAAGGTCTCTGTACACTTCTAACCCTGGGCTTTAGCCCCACTGGGCTCGCCCTCAACCACTGCTCTACTTGTACCTGGAATGACATGAGAGTAAACAAGGTGAGCCACAAGACTCAGCAAGTGTATTTATAAAGCATGGAGATATAGAATCAAAGGCAGGGATAATCAAGATAGAATAAACAACTCTATGTGAAGATATTAGTATAACGCGACTCATAAGTTCTCCGTTTACATTAATTTCCCATGCTGTGATTATTACATATATTATGTACTCGTTCCCATGCTCATGCATATGCACCAATAGTAGGGAATTTTTCCGCATAATTCTCAAGGCTCTCACGGCCAATATATATATATATATATCCATTCATGAATATATATGCATCATGAAAATACATCAACAAATGATAACAATTTGAGCCACGCCTTCTGGGTTGATGGCCACCTCACCCGCGTCAAGCGCTCATAGGATATCCTTTCTCATCCACGGACTTAGCCGTCGCGCAAAATAATAGGTGCGCAAATCAGTATAATCATGCATCACATATGCATATCCCCATTTCATGTCAATCCTCAATGATTAAGAAAAATCTCAAATCATGCTTAACATGCACAATTACATAAATTAAAGTGTGCACTATCTTATGATCACAGGGTAAATTTTAATACATTTATTTACTCATACTTATAGAAATGCCCAAACCAATATTTACGGTATATTTTTACCCCAATAATAATCGCAAGGAATCAAAATTTATACATGCAAGAAACACTAAATCTTGCATGACACTAGATCCTAATGAATAAATGTCATTCCTTAAGAAATGTAGGGTGACACAAAACCCTATTTAGATTTTTGCAATGTTCAACAAGAAAATGAATTAATATTGCAAGATTTATCGAAATAAGGAAAATAAAACCCTTTTATCCAACAATGAGGGTTATCAAGAATAATTCAAAAAATAATGGAAGAACTATACAAAAATTATAATTTTAAACGTAGGAAGGATAGACTACATAGGAAGAGTTGAATAACAACATATTTCAGAAATTTCCATATTTCAAGCATATTTTCAAAAATCCAATCCGGGCTCAATATTTGGTCAAATACCACAAACGATATACCAAATCAAAGCCTAATGAGTCTAGTTTCTGGAACATCAACTGGATTTGAAATCGGAAATAACCACAAGGAGATATTCCACAAAAACCGAAACAAGGCAGAATTTGTAACAGTAATTTACAGAATTCTACATAGAATTCAACAAGGTTGTTATGGGTACAAATCATAACCAAAAATTTCAAATCTTATACCGAATCGAAGCCCATGATGTCTATTTTATATAAAAATAAATGGATCACAATTTGGATATAACCACAGAGCATTATACCCCAAAAACCGAAGCAAGAACAGATTATTCAAAAACAAAGCAGAAAATTTCCAGATTCTGGGCAAGAATTTACAAGGATACTGTAGGCTCAAACCGCAGCCAAAAATTCTAAAAAATATACCAAATGAATATTATCAAGTCTAGTTTACACAAAAACAAATGGATCTTGAATCGGATATAACCACAGAGAGTTATACCCTAAAGAGTACAACAAGGTCAGTTTACTCGAAAGCAGTAAAATTTCCAGATCTTAGCAGGGATTTACAAGGCTATAACATGATCAAATCTTAGTCAAAAATTTCGATTCTTGTATCTAAAATGAAGCTTAAGATATCTAGTTTACAACCCAACAAACGGATCTCAATTTGGATATAAACACAAGGAGTTATAGACCAAAGAACATAACATGGTCAGTGAATCCGAGAATAAGAATTTAAGAGCAACAACTTAAAAATGAAGGAAACAAGCCTTCTAAGATGGAAACAAGGTTGAAGAACTTGCATTAAAAGATAAACAAGAGAAGAAGAACTTACACAATCATAAGGAGAAGAAGAAGAAGAAGAAGATCTTGCGTATGAAACAAGAAGGAATGGAACTTGCCTTAGATGGTTGCAAAATCCAAAGAGATGAAGACACCCTTCAAATTGGAAATTCTCCACTTGAAGCTCTAATGAAGAAGAACAATGGAGGAAGAAGAGACAATCGGGAGAGGGAGAAGAAGAAGGGAACAAGAAAGTAAGAAGAAAGAAAAGGAGGGGAAAATGTGGGAAACTTGTCTCCCAACTCCTTCCAATCCATCTCCCTTTTAATTTTTCCTAATTTGCCCCTCGTACTAATACACACAATTCATATATCTCTTACCCATTTTGGTCATTTTATCATTCTCTTAGTCTTTTTTTCTTTTTAATTAAGATACCATTCTCTATGCCCATGGCCCAAGCCCAAGTCAAAATATATAGCCCAAGCCCAAGTCAAAATATATGGCCCAATCCAATTAAGGCCCAATGGACTTTTCTTGAGATTTGGGTTCAACCCAATTCATTTACACTTAAGATTTAATTATTTATCAATGGTCTAATTCAAATAAGGCCCAAACCCATTTAGCCCACAACTTTGAGACTTTTTCACACCAAATATTATTTTCATTAATTTACCCCCATTACCAACTAATATAATATTCTTAACAATTAATTAATAAAGGCAACAACTCTAATGTGCAAACTAAAATACCCATAACACCTAGACCCACTAACGGGTCGTTACATGTAATTTCCTAGTTTTTCCCGAGATTGGTCAGAAAAAAATTTCATTTTTTTTTTAAATTTTCAATGGTGGAATGCAGATATTTTCATATCGTTTTAAGTGTAATTTCTTTTCGAAGTGTAATTAGAATCTTCACCAGATTAGGGGTTTAACGTGATTTTCGGTACAATTATGTGTAACCGAATCGATTGCAGGGAGGGCTCTTTAACCAAAATATCTATAAAAAATTATATGATATTGAACAGAATTTCTATACGATTATTATGACATCGATAAAAATCTGATCAGAAACAGTTTTTTCTACAGCTAAAATTCTGGCTGAAAAGTCTAATCGTCGTAATTCATTTACAAAAAGTGAATAGAACTCAGAATACACTTTAATTTAGTTAGTAGAACAAGCTTTTCGTTGTTTCTTGTTGAAATAAAAGTATTAACGATCAAATCGAACAATCGGGCGTAAGTGTAATTTCTTCATTTTTCCCGAGATTGGTCGAAAAAAAATTATCTTTTTTTTTTTTTATTTTCAATTGTGGAAAGAAGATAATTTCATATGGGTTTAAGTGTAATTTTATTTGGAAGTGTAATTGAAATCATCACAAGATTAGGGGTTTAATGTGATTTTCGGTACAATTATAGTAACTGAATCGATTGCAGGGAGTGCTCCATAACCAAGATATGTAAAAAAAATTATATGATATGAACAAGAATGTCTATACGATTATTATGACATCGAAAAAAATCTGATCGGAAATAGTTTTTTGTGCAGCTAAAATTTCGGCAAAAAAGTCGAATCATCGTAATTCAATTACAAAAAGTCAATAGAACTCGGAATAAACTTTAATTTAGTTAGTAGAACAATCTCCTGGTTGTTCCATATTGAAACAAAAGTATTAGCGATCAAATCGAACAAAAGGGCGTAAGGGTAATTTCCTAGTTTTTCCCGAGATAGGTCAAAAAAAAAAATTTTTTTTTTTTAAATTTTCAATGGTTTAATGAAGCTATTTTCATATCGTTTTAAGTGTAAATTATTTTCGAACTGTAATTAGAATCTTAACAAGATTAGGGGTTTAACGTGATTTTTGGTACAATTATGAGTAACCGAATCGATTGCAGGGAGTGCTCCATAACCAAGATATCTAAAAAAAATTATATGATAAACAAGAATTTCTATATGAATATTATGACATTGACAAAAATCTGATCGGAAACATTTTTTTGTACAGCTAAAATTCCGGCAGAAAAGTCGAATCCTCTTAATTCATTTACAAAAAGACAATAGAACTCAGAATACACTTTAATTTAGTTAGTAGAACAACCTTTTGGTTGTTTCATGTTGAAACAAAAGTATTAACGATCAAATCGAACAATCGGGCGTAAGTGTAATTTCCTAGTTTTTCTCGACATTGGTCGGAATATTTTTTTTTTTTTAAATTTTCAATGCTGGAATGCAGATATTTTCATATCGTTTTAAGTGTAATTTCTTTTCGAAGTGTAATTGGAATCTTCACAAGATTAGGGGTTTAACGTGATTTTCGGTACAATTATGAGTAACCCAATCGATTCCAAGGAGTGCTCTATAACCAAGATATCTAAAAAAAATTATATGATATGAACTAGAATTTCTATACGATTATTATGACAACGATAAAAATATGATCGGAAACAGTTTTTTGGGTAGCTAAAATTCGAATCGTCGTAATTCATATACAAAAAGTCAATAGAACTCAGAATACACTTTAATTTAGTTAGTAGAACAACCTTTTGGTTGTTTCATGTTGAAACAAAAGTATTAACGATCAAATTGAACAATCGGGCATAAGTGTAATTTCTTCATTTTTCTCGAGATTTGTCGAAAAAAATTATCTTTTCTTTTTTTTTTCAGTGGTAGAATGAAGATAATTTCATTTGGGTTTAAGTGTAATTTTATTTGGAAGTGTAATTGAAATCTTCAAAAGATTAGGGGTTTAACGTGATTTTTGGTACAATTATGAGTAACCGAATTGATTGCAAGGAGTGCTCCATAACCAAGTTATCTAAAAAATATTATATGATATGAACAAGAATTTCTATATGATTATTATGACATAGAAAAAAATCGGATTGGAAATAGTTTTTTGTGGAGCTAAAATTCCGGCCGAAAAGTCGAATTATCGTAATTCAATTACAAAATGTCAATAGAACTCGGAATAAACTTTAATTTACTTAGTAGAACAATCTTTTGGTTGTTTCATGTTGAAACAAAAGTATTAGCGACCAAATCGAACAAGCGAGCGTAAGTGTAATTTTTTCATTTTTCTCGAGATTGGTCGAAAAAAATTATTATTATTTTTTTAAATTTTCAAGATTGGTCGGGAAAAAAATTTCTTTTTTTTTTTTAATTTTCAATGGTGGAATGCTGTTATTTTCATATCATTTTAACTGTAATTTCTTTTTGAAGTGTAATCAGAATCTTCACAAGATTAGGGGTTTAACGTGATTTTCGATACATTTATGAGTAACCGAATCAATTGCAGGGAGTGCTCCATCACCAAGATATCTAAAAAAAATTATATGATATGAACTAGACTTTCTTTACGAATATTATGACATCGACAAAAATCTGATCGAAAATAGTTTTTTGTACAGCTAAAATTCCAACAAAAAAGTCGAATCGTCGTAATTCATTTACAAAAAGTCAATTGAACTCAGAGTACACTTTAATTTACTTAGTATAACAAGGTTTTGGTTGTTTCAGGTTGAAACAAAAGTATTAACAATCAAATCGAACAATCGGGCCTAAGTGTAATTTCTTCATTTTTCCCGAGATTGGTCGAAAAAAATTATCTTTTTTTTTTTATTTTCAATGTTGGAATGAAGATAATTTCATATGGTTTAAGTGTAATTTTATTTCGAAGTGTAATAGAAATCTTCACAAGATTAGGGGTTTAACGTGATTTTTGGTACAATTATGAGTTACCGAATCAATTGCAAGGAGTGCTCCATAACCAAGATATCTAAAAAACATTATATGATATGAACAAGAATTTCTATACGATTATTATGACATCGATAAAAATCTGATCGAAAACAATTTTTTGGGCATCAAAAATTCCAGTAAAAAAATCTAATCGTCGTAATTCATTTACAAAAAGTCAATAGAACTCGGAATACACTTTAGATTAGTTAGTAGAACAGCCTTTTGGTTCTTTCATGTTGAAAGAAAAATATTAGCGATCAAATCGCACAATCGGGCGTAAGTGTAATTTTTTCATTTTTCTCGAGATTGGTCGAAAAAAAATTATTATTTTATTATTTATTTTCAATGGTGGAAAGAAGATAATTTCATATGGGTTTTAGTCTAATTTTATTTGGAAGTGTAATTGAAATCTTCACAAGATTAGGGGTTTAACGTGATTTTCGATACAACTATGAGGAACCGAATCGATTGCAGGGAGTGCTCCATAACCAAGATATATAAAAAACATTATATTATATGAACAAGAATTTCTATATGATTATTATGACGTAGAAAAAAATCGGATCGGAAATAGTTTTTTGTGCAGCTAAAATTCGGGCCGAAAAGTCGAATCATCGTAATTCAATCACAAAAAGTCAATAGAACTCGGAATAAACTTTAATTTAGTTAGTAGACTAATCTTTTGGTTGTTCCATGTTGAAACAAAAGTATTAGCGATCAAATCGAACAAACGGGCGTTAGTGTAATTTCCTAGTTTTTCTCGAGATTGGTCAGAAATTTTTTTTTTTTTTTTTTTTTTAAATTTTCAATGGTGGAATGCAGATATTTTTATATCATTTTAAGTGTAATTTCTTTTCGAAGTGTAATTAGAATCTTTACAAGATTAGGGGTTTAACGTGATTTTCGGTACATTTATGAGTAACCGAATCGATTGCAGGGAGTGCTCTATAACCAAGATATCTAAAAAAAATTATATGATATGAACCAGAATTTCTATACAATTATTATGACATCAATAAAAATATGATCGGAAGCAGTTTTTTGGGCAGCTAAAATTCTGGCAGAAAATTCGAATCGTCGTAATTCATATACGAAAAGTCAATAGAGCTCGGAATACACTTTAATTTAGTTAGTAGAACAACCTTTTGGTTGTTTCATGTTGAAGCAAAAGTATTAGCGATCAAATTGCACAATCGGGCGTAAGTGTATGTGTTTTCAATTTTCCCGAGATTGGTAGAAAAAAAAATTATTATTTTTTTACTTATTTTCAATGGTGGAATGAAGATAATTTCATATGGGTTTAAGTGTAATTTTATTTGGAAGTTTAATTGAAATCTTCACAAGATTAGGGTGTAACGTGATTTTTGGTATAATTATGAGTAACCGAATCGATTGCAGGGAGTGCTCCATAACCAAGATATCTAAAAATAATTATATGATATGAACAAGAATTTCTATACGAATATTATAACATCGACAAAAATTTAATCGGAAAGAGTTTTTTGTATAGCTAAAATTTCGGCAGAAAAGTCGAATCGTAGTAATTCATTTACAAAAAGTCAATAGAACTCGGAATACAACCTTTTGATTGTTTCATGTTTAAACAAAAGTATTAACGATCAAATCGAACAATTGGGCGTAAGTGTAATTTCTTCATTTTTCCCGAGATTGGTCGAAAAAAAATTATCTTTTTTTTTTTATTATTTTCAATTGTGGAATGAAGATAAATTCATATGGGTTTAAGTGTAATTTTATTTGGAAGTGTAATTGAAATCTTCACAAGATTAGGGGTTTAACGTGATTTTTGGTACAATTATGAGTAACCGAATCGATTGCAAGGAGTGCTCCATAACCAAGATCTCTAAAAAAAATTATATGATATGAACAAGAATGTCTATACGATTATTATGACATCGAAAAAAATCTGAATCGAAATAGTTTTTTGTGCAGCTAAAATTCCTGCCGAAAAGTCGAATCATCATAATTCAAATACAAAAAGTCAATAGAACTCAGAATAAACTTTAATTTAGTTAGTAGAACAATCTTTTGGTTGTTCCATGTTGAAACAAAACTATTAGCGATCAAATCGAACAAACGGGGGTAAGGGTAATTTCCTAGTTTTTCCCGAGATTGGTCGAAAAATTTTTTCTCTCTTTTTTAATTTTTCAATGGTTTAATGAAGATATTTTCATATTGTTTTAAGTGTAATTTCTTTTCGAACTGTAATTAGAATCTTCACAAGATTAGGGGTTTAACGTGATTTTTGGTACAATTATTAGTAATCAAATCGATTGCAGGGAGTGCTCCATAACCAAGATATTTAAAAAAATATATATGATATGAACAAGAATTTCTATACGAATATTATGACATCGACAAAAATATGATCGGAAACAGTTTTTTGTACAGTTAAAATTCTGGCAGAAAAGTCGAATCGTCGTAATTCATTTACAAAAAGACAATAGAACTCGGAATACACTTTAATTTAGTTAGTAGAACAACCTTTTGGTTGTTTCATGTTGAAACAAAAGTATTAACGATCAAATCGAACAATCAGGCGTAAGTGTAATTTCTTCATTTTTCCCGAGATTGGTCAAAAAAAAATTATCTTTTTTTTTTTTATTTTCAGTGGTAGAATGAAGATAATTTCATTTGGGTTTAAGTGTAATTTTATTTGGAAGTGTAATTGAAATCTTCAAAAGATTAGGGGTTTAACGTGATTTTTGGTACAATTATGAGTAACCGAATCGATTGCAAGGAGTGCTCCATAACCAAGTTATCTAAAAAATATTATATGATATGAACAAGAATTTCTATATGATTATTATGACATAGAAAAAAATCGGATTAGAAATAGTTTTTTGTGGAGCTAAAATTCCGGCCGAAAAGTCGAATTATCGTAATTCAATTACAAAATGTCAATAGAACTCGGAATAAACTTTAATTTACTTAGTAGAACAATCTTTTGGTTGTTTCATGTTAAAACAAAAGTATTAGCGACCAAATCGAACAAGCGAGCGTAAGTGTAATTTTTTCATTTTTCTCGAGATTGGTCGAAAAAAAAATTATTATTATTTTTTAAAATTTTCAAGATTGGTCGGGAAAAAAATTTCTTTTTTTTTTTTAATTTTCAATGGTGGAATGCTGTTATTTTCATATCATTTTAACTGTAATTTCTTTTTGAAGTGTAATCAGAATCTTCACAAGATTAGGGGTTTAACGTGATTTTCGATACATTTATGAGTAACCGAATCGATTGCAGGGAGTGCTCCATCACCAAGATATCTAAAAAAAATTATATGATATGAACTAGACTTTCTTTATGAATATTATGACATCAACAAAAATCTGATCGAAAACAGTTTTTTGTACAGCTAAAATTCCAACAAAAAAGTCGAATCGTCGTAATTCATTTACAAAAAGTCAATCGAACTTGGAGTACACTTTAATTTAGTTAGTATAATAAGGTTTTGGTTGTTTCAGGTTGAAACAAAAGTATTAACAATCAAATCGAACAATCGGGCGTAAGTGTAATTTCTTCATTTTTCCCGAGATTGGTCGAAACAAATTATCTTTTTTTTTATTTTATTTTCAATGTTGGAATGAAGATAATTTCATATGGTTTAAGTGGAATTTTATTTCGAAGTGTAATTGAAATCTTCACAAGATTAGGGGTTTAACGTGATTTTTGGTACAATTATGAGTTACTGAATCGATTGCAGGGAGTGCTCCATAACCAAGATATCTAAAAAAAATTATATGATATGAACAAGAATTTCTATACGATTATTATGACATCGATAAAAATCTGATCGAAAACAATTTTTTGGGCATCAAAAATTCCGGTAGAAAAATCGAATCGTCGTAATTCATTTACAAAAAGTCAATAGAAATCGGAATACACTTTAATTTAGTTAGTAGAACAGCCTTTTGGTTCTTTCATGTTGAAAGAAAAATATTAGCGATCAAATCGCACAATCGGGCGTAAGTGTAATTTTTTCATTTTTCTCGAGATTGGTCGAAAAAAGATTATTATTTTTTTATTTATTTTCAATGGTGGAATGAAGATAATTTCATATGGGTTTAAGTGTAATTTTATTTGGAAGTGTAATTGAAATCTTCATAAGATTAGGGGTTTAACGTGATTTTCGATACAACTATGAGTAACCGAATCGATTGCAGGGAGTGCTCCGAAACCAAGATATCTAAAAACAATTATATGATTTCAACCAGAATTTCTATACGATTATTATGACATCGATAAAAATCTGATTGAAAATAGTTTTTTGTGCAGCTAAAATTCTAGCAGAAAAGTCGAATCATCATAATTCATTTACAAAAAGTCATTAGAACTCGGAATACACTTTAATTTAGTTATTAGAAGAACCTTTTGGTTGCTTCATGTTGAAACAAAAGTATTAACAATCAAATCGAACAATCGGGCATAAGTGTAATTTCCTCATTTTTCTTAACTTTGGTCGAAAAAAAAAAAATTCTTTTTTTTTTAATTTTCAATGGTGGAATAAATATAATTTCTTATCGTTTTAAGAGCAATTTGGTTTGGAAGTGTTATTGAAATCTTTACAAGTTTAAGAGTTTAACGTGATTTTCGATACAATTTTGAGTAACCGAATTTACTGCAGGGAGTGCTCCATAACCAAGATATCTAAAAAAAATTATATGATATGAACAAGAATTTCTATGTGAATATTATGACATCGACAAAAATCTGATCAGAAACGGTTTTTTTTATAGCTAAAATTCTGGCATAAAAGTCGAATTGTCGTAATTCATTTCCAAAAAGTCAATAGAACTCGAAATACACTTTAACTTAGTTAGTAGAATAACCTTTTGGTTGTTTCATGTTGAAAGAAAACTATTAGCCATCAAATCGAATAATCGGGCGTAAGTGTAATATGTTAATTTTTCCCGAGATTGGTCGAAAAAAAAAATTCTTTTTTTTTTTTTTTCAATGGTGGAATGAAGATAATTTCATATGGGTTTAAGTGTAATATTATTTGGAAATGTATTTGAAATCTTCACAAGATTAGAGGCTTAACGTGATTTTTGTTACAATTATAAGTAACCAAATTGATTGCAGGGAGTGCTCCATAACCAAGATATCTAAAGAAAATTATATGATATGGACCAGAATTTCTATACGACTGTTATGACATCAAAAAAAATCTGATCGGAAACAGTTTTTCTTGCATCTAAAATTTCGGTCGAAAAGTCGAATCGTCGTAATTCATTTACTAAAATTCAATAGAACTCGGAATACATTTTAATTTAGTTATTAGATCAACCTTTTTGTTGTTTCATGTTAAAACAAAAGTATTAGCCATCAAATTGAACAATCGGGCATAAGTGTATTTTCTTCATTTTTCCCGAGATTGGTCGAAAAAAAAATTTATTTTTTTTTATTTTCAATCGTGGAATAAAGATAATTTCTTATCGTTTTAGGAGCAATTTTGTTTGGAAGTGTTACTGAAAGCTTTACAACATTAGGGGTTTAACGTGATTTTTGGTACAATTATGAGTAACCGACTCGATTGCAGGGAGTGCTCCATATCCAAGATATCTAAAACAAATTATATAATATGAACAAGAATTTCTATACGAATATTATGACATCGATAAAAATCTTGTCGGAAACAGTTTTTTGTACAGCTAAAATTCCGGCAAAAAAGTCAAATCGTCGTAATTCATTTACAAAAAGTCAATAGAACTCGGAATACACTTTAATTTAGTTAGTAGAACAACCTTTTGGTTCTTTCATGTTGAAACAAAAGTATTAACGATCAAATCGAACAATCGGGCGTAAGTGTAATTTCTTCATTTTTCCCGAGATTCGTCGAAAAACAATTATCTTTTTTTTTTTAATATTTTCAATGGTGGATTGAAGATAATTTCATATGGGTTTAAGTGTAATTTTATTTGGAAGTGTAATTGAAATCTTCACAAGATTAGGGGTTTAATGTGATTTTTGATACAATTATGAGTAACCGAATCGATTGCAGGGAGTGCTCCAAACCAAGATATCTAAAAAAAATTATATGATATGAATCAGAATTTCTATACAATTATTATGACATCGACAAAAACTGATCGGAAACAGTTTTTTGTGAAGCTAAAATTCCAGCCGAAATGTCGAATCATCGTAATTCAATTACAAAAAGTAAATAAAACACGGAATAAATTTTAATTTAATTAGTAGAACAACCTTTTGGTTGTTCCATGTTGAAACAAATGTATTAGCGATCAAATCGAACAAACGGGAGTAAGTGTAATTTCCTAGTTTTTCCCGAGATTGGTCGAATTTTTTTTTTTTTTTTTAAATTTTCAATGGTGGAGTGGAGATATTTTCATATCATTTTAAGTGTAATTTCTTTTCGAAGTATAATTCGAATCTTCACAAGATTAGGGGTTTAACGTGATTTTCGGTACATTTATGGGTAACCGAATCGATTGCAGGGAGTGCTCCATAACCATGATATATCTAAGAAAAATTATGCGATATGAACCAGAATTTCTATACGATTATTATGACATCGATAAAAATATGATCGGAAACAGTTTTTTGGATAGCTAAAATTCCGGCCAAAAAGTCGAATCACCGTAATTCAATTACAAAAAGTCAATAGAACTCAGAATAAACTTTAATTTACTTAGTAGAACAATCTTTTGGTCGTTCCATGTTGAAACAAAAGTATTAGTGACCAAATCAAACAAACGGGCGTAAGTGTAATTTCCTAGTTTTTCCCGAGATTGGTCGGAAAAAAAATTTCTTTTTTTTTTTTAAATTTTCAATGGTGGAATGCAGATATTTTCATATCTTTTCAACTGTAATTTGTTTCCGAAGTGTAATCAGAATCTTCACAAGATTAGGGGTTTAACGTGATTTTCGGTACATTTATGAGTAACCGAATCGATTGCAGAGAGTGCTCCATAACCAAGATATCTAAAAAAAATTATATGATATGAACCAGAATTTCTATACGATTACTATGACATTGATAAAAATATGATCGGAAACAGTTTTTTGGGCAACTAAAGTTTCGGCCGAAAATTCGAATCGTCGTAATTCATATACAAAAAGTCAATAGAACTCGGATTACACTTTAATTTAGTTAGTAGAACAACCTTTTGGTTGTTTCATGTTGAAACAAAAGTATTAACCATCAAATCGAACAATGGGGCGTTAGTGTAATTTCTTCATTTTTCCCGAGATTTGTCGAAAAAAATTATCTTTTTATTTATTTATTTTCAATGGTGGGATGAAGATAATTTCATATGGGTTTAAGTGTAATTTTATTTGGAATTGTAATTGAAATCTTCACAAGATTAGGGGTTGAACGTGATTTTTGGTACAATTATGAGTAACCGAATCGATTGCAGCGAGTGCTCCATAACCAAGATATCTAAAAAAAATTATATGATATGAACAAGAATTTCTATACGAATATTATGACATCGACAAAAATCTGATGGGAAACAGTTTTTTGTACAGCTAAAATTCTAGCAGAAAAGTCAAATCGTCGTAATTCATTTACAAAAAGTCAATAAAACCTGGAATACACTTTAATTTAGTTAGTAGAACAACCTTTTGGTTGTTTGATGTTGAAACAAAAGTATTAATGATGAAATCGAACATTCGGGCTTAAGTGTAATTTCTTCATTTTTCCCGAGATTGGTCGAAAAAAAATTATCTTTTTTTTTTTATTTTCAATGGTGGAATGAAGATAATTTCATATGGTTTAAGTGTAATTTTATTTAGAAGTGTAATTGAAATCTTCACCAGATTAGGGGTTTAACGTGATTTTTGGTACAATTATGAGTAACCGAATCGATTGCAGGGAGTGCTCCATAACCAAGATATCTAAAAAAAATTATTTGATATGAACCAGAATTTCTATACGAATATTATGAAATCGACAAAAATCTAATCGAAAACAGTTTTTTGCACAGCTAAAATTCCTATAGAAAAGTCGAGTCGTCGTAATTCATTTACAAAAAGTGAATCGAACTCGGAATACACTTTAATTTAGTTAGTAGAACAAGCTTTTGGTTGTTTCATGTTGAAACAAAAGTATTAACGATGAAATCGAATAATTGGGCGTAAGTGTAATTTCTTCATTTTTCCCAAGATTGGTCGAAATAAAATTCTCTTTTTTTTTTATTTATTTTCAATGGTGAAATGAAGATAATTTCATATGGGTTTAAGTGTAATTTTATTTGGAAGTGTAATTGAAATCTTCACAAGATTAGTGGTTTAACGTGATTTTTGGTACAATTATGAGTAACCGAATCGATTGCAGGGAGTGCTCCATAACCAAGTCGTCTAAAAAACATTATATGATATGAACAAGAATTTCTATATGATTATTATGACACAGAAAAAAATCGGATCGAAAATAGTTTTTTTATGCAGCTAAAATTATGGCCGAAAAGTCGAATCATCGTAATTCAATTACAAAAAGTCAATAGAACTCGGAATAAATTTTAATTTGCTTAGTAGAACAATCTTTTGGTTGTTCCATGTTGAAAGAAAAGTATTAGCGATCAAATCAAACAAACGAGCGTAAGTGTAATTTCCTAGTTATTCCTGACATTGGTCGGAAAAAAAATTTCTTTTTTTTTTTAAGTTTTCAATGGTGGAATGCAGATATTTTCATATCGTTTTAAGTGTAATTTCTTTTCAACGTGTAATTAGAATCTTCACAAGATTAGGGGTTTAACGAGATTTTCGGTACAATTATGAGTAACCGAATCGATTGTAGGGAGTGCTCTGTAAGCAAGTTATCTAAAAAAAATATATGATATGAACCAGAATTTCTATACAATTATTACGACATTGATAAAAATATAATCGGAAACAGTTTTTTGGGCAGCTAAAATTCTGGTAGAAATTTCGAATCGTCGTAATTCATATACAAAAAGTCAATAGAACACGGAATACACTTTAATTTAGTTAGTAGAACAGCCTTTTGGTTGTTTCATGTTGAAGCAAAAGTATTAGCGATCAAATTGCACAATCGGGCGTAAGTGTAATTTCTTCAAATTTCCCGAGATTGGTCGAAAAAAAAATTATTATTTTTTTATTTATTTTCAATGTCGGAATGAAGATAATTTCATATGGTTTAAGTGTAATTTTATTTGGAAGTGTAATTGAAATCTTCACCAGATTAGGGGTTTAACGTGATTTTTGGTACAATTATGAGTAATCGA